>NC_141041.1:2512500-2812500 GCF_052040795.2 Danio rerio
AATAGCAAATGCACCATGGAGCGACACGACTGACTCTTAAAGGGAATGAGAGACGAGACTCTGATTGGTTTAATGAAGGTTATGCTCAAAACACAGCCAGAACTCATTAAGAGAATAAGCACAGCCCTGTAAGACCATGCACTGTGTGCACAGAGTGTATTTATCCATCCTTAAAATAGCAAAAGTGGATTGAGACACGGCCTTAATGCTTTTGAGCCATGAGCTGTAGACTCTGCACCTAGATCGATAAATTAGAGCCTTTTAAACTACAACTATTATTAGAAAAGTACTGTACACATGCAGTCTCTCACTATCACTACAACGAAATGTGAAAGTAAAACTTGCAGCAATCGCTATTGAATCATGAACAGGACAATGATTCAACTCCAGTGCTTTTCCCAGTGTGTGTGTGTTTGAGTCTGACCTTGTCTGCGTTGTCGGCTGCCAGCAGGTTTGTAGCGAGCGTCTGCAGTTTGTGTTGCGCCATGTTCTTGAGTGCGGCCAGACTGCGCCGGGTCATGGCCTGCTTTAGGTTCACTGCAGGGTGATTGAGGGAGTCCAGAGCCGCCGGCACCACCTCATCACATGCATTCAAGATCTCCACCGCTGTGATTCCCATCACACAGCGGTCCAGCGCTCCTAAAACACGCACACATAGGGGTTTATATACGGTTGAAGTCAAAATTATTAGCCTTCCTGTAAATTTATTTCAAATATTTTCCATAAGACGTTCAAAAAAATTCAGGAATTTTTCACAGTATTTCCTATAATATTTTTTCTCCTGGAAAAAGTCGTGTTTGATTTATTTCGGCAAGAATAAAAGCAGTTTTTAACTGTTTTAAAGCCATTTTAAGGTCAATATTATTAGCCCCCTTAAGTAGTCTACAGAATAAGCCACTGTTATACAACGACTTGCCTAATTACCCTAATTTACCCTAATTAACCTGGTTATGCCTATAAATGCCACTTTAAGCTGAATCAACTTTTAACATGGATAGAAATAAGTAAAACTAAAAATAAAGTTGAAGTTAAATCTGTGTTTAAAAACTGCACAAATAAAAAAGAGATTCAGTCTTTAGTTTGCAAACAGTCAAATAGCGCAGAAGTACTGGGAGAACAGTTTATAATTTAGATAAAACCACTGATGTTTATAGTAAAGATTAAAATCACTGTCATATGCATTTAAAAACGCTCAAAAATGAAAGTTGTAGGCAGCAATTACATTATTTAGCCTATAGGTGGCGACAACCCGTGAAGAAGATTTTATTCTCTCTGTATGAAGTATTTTCTAAGTGTAAAGCAGTTAATTTTCTCTTTTCAAAATGTATGTAGTGTTTGCAGCAAACATGCCAGCCTGTGTTAAAAATACAGTGATATGTCTGTGTAAGATGAGTATGCCTGCACAGGAGCAACACTAGGAGAAGGCTGAGTGACTGATTGTGTAGAATAACTGAATATATAAAGCACTGATTATTTATGTTAAATACTTCTATGAAGGTATATGTGTCAGAAGTTAGAATGAGTAACATATTATCAAGTTATTATCCTATCATAACAATGTATGTAAACACTTAGTTCCTTTGCATAAGTTGCATCTATACTTTGCTGACATAGACCTGTAACATCTCTGTTGACATGAGCTAGTGGGCTGAGAGCCAAGATTAGCAGGACCCCTTAGACTAAAAACCTATTCAAAAATGGTCAAGAGTTAAAAAGAGACACCTAGGGGTGTGTCAAATAATCCTGTATAAAGATTGTAACAAACACAGATACTTCAGAAAGTGTCCAGGAGAGACTTCAGAATGCTCTGGGGTCTGCTCTGCTCTTTCTCAGCTTTATTATGGAGAATAAAGTCTATTTTCTGATATTCAAAACCTCCGGTCTGATAATTTCTAATTGATGAGAAGTCGAATTTACGACACCCGCTGTCAAAAATATGCCATTAAATTATTCTTCAGAAATGACCATCTAGCAATGAAGCATGAAGTTTTATGAGTGAATCATTTATTGAAAATGGGAATAAAAATAAATATTGGTTGTACAAATTCTACATTTAGCGTGACAGTAAAAACAGTGAGTTTTTCACAGTACTAAATATTTAACTGTTTATTATTTTTCAGCTGATTATTTCTTCATTTTATTTTTATTAAGATTACAGCTTCACAGTTCTGTTTGTTAAAACCAAAAGAGTCTTGCAGTGCTGTTTTTTTGTAATACATGGAAAACAAATTACATTTGTCTTCTCCCCATTTTGGCTGATCTGAAAAATGGTTCGATGCGTGGCTAAAAAAAACCATCCAAACCATGAGATTTGTGATCGGTTACACCACTATTAACAACAATACATAATAATATATCAAATAATATTACATATTAAATATAATTTTGGATACAAATCATAAAAACTAAAACTATAATTGTTGTTAAGCTGAAATAAATTTCTACATTTAATAAAAGTGAACACATAACATAGGAGCTAAAACAAGAACCACACTAATGTATAAATCCATCAGTCTGTCTGTCTGTCTGTGTAAACGTCTAAATGAGGACCAGACGAATCCATTACACTCATCAAACACTGAGATGTGTGTGTGTGTGTGTGTGTGTTTCCTCTTCTACTCAGTTCTCATAATGCCCTGCTGTAAGTGGATACATAAAGCACTAATGTGTGTAATGCAGCAGGAGAGACGGACAGATCTTCAGCAGATCTCCATCCTCTGACTGTAACAGGACAGACACAATCATACTCATGACCTTCAATTAAAAACTGCAATATTATTCTTTCATTTGATTCCTTTTTAACTACATTTGATTTGATATATTGTACTGTTGTCCACGCAGCTACATCTAAATAAACATACTAATAACATTTGTTTATATAACGCTGCTGCTGGTACCTAAAAGTATTCAATCGTCTTTATTACTGAGGATAATGCTGAATGCACTAATGTTACTAAATATTGATTTAAAAAACAATGTGTGCGTGTGTGCAAACCTAGGAATGTAGTTAAATCAATTATAAAAAAAAGAAAAGCACAAAAAGTTGTAATAATAACATTAACAATTATAAACAATACAACAGAAGGAGAATACTGTAATAATGCATTTGATTATGCAGGATTGGGTTATTAATAATCAGATGTACGATGTACAACCGAGATGTACAATAGTTTCATTATATTACAGTTATATTATAACTAACAAATTATCAGTGGTGATCGACAAAAAAAAACTTATTTATCTAAAGTAATAATATATTAAATATTTAAAAACAGTCATTTTATATGAACAAGTGAGAAAATAGATATTTAGATATTTCAGATATTCTGAAATTTGCTAAAAAAAATATTTATATTTAAAACTTTGTATAATTAAATAATCTTTTTTGTAATAATATTAAAAACAATAATAATTATTATTATTGTTACACATGTAACAGCTTATAATATTATTATTATTTTCTTTAATATTAATAGTAATTATTAGTAATTATTGGTCATAAAAACAACAACAACAACAACAACATTTCATTATTTTAAAAAAAACCTTAATATTAGTTAGTAGTAATCATAATTATTATTTTTAAAAGTAACAATAATGAAAATTATTATTATTATTATAAATATTAAGCTTTTTTATTTAATAATATAAGTAACTAGTAGTAATCAAAAATTATTATCATTGAAAACTATCATAATAATAATAATAAATTATTATTATTATAAATGTTAAGATGTTTTTATCAATAATATTATTAATTCGTAGTAATCAGTAATTATTATTTATAAAAATTACAACAATAATTATAATGTGTTATTATTATAAATATTAGGATTTTTTCTTTATTAATATTAGTAATAAGTGGTAATCAGCAATTATTATTTATAAAAATAACAACAATAATAATATATTATTATTGTAAATATTAGGATTTTTTCTTTATTAATATTAGTAATAAGTAGTAATCAGCAATTATCATTTTAAAAATAACAAAAATAATAATAATGTGTTATTATTATAAATATTAGGATTTTTTCTTTATTAATATCAGTAATTAGTAGTAATCAGTAAATATTATTGATAAAAACTATAATAATAACAATAAATTATTATTATAAATATAAGATTTTTTTATTTAATACTATTAGTAATTGGTTGTAATCAAAAATATTATTAATAAAAACAATAATAATAATAATAATACATTATTAACATAAATATGTTTTTTTCTTTAATAATATTAGTAATTAGTAGTAAAATTATTATTGTTAATAAATAATAATCGTAATCATAATACATTACTATTATTATAAATATAAAAAATCTTTGATAATATTAGTATTTAGTAGTTATCAGTAATTATTAATAAAAATAACAATAATAATAAATTATTAATATTATAAATATATTTTTTTTATTATTTATTAGTACAAGTATTTAGTAGTAATCTGTAATTATGATATTAAAAATATCAATGACAATATTAATAGCAATAACACTGATATATTATTAAAAATATAATAAAATAAAAATAAAAATAATAAAAATATTATTATTGTAGATTATTACATTTAAAAATGAATAAACAATTAAATAGTAACTAGCTACCAACACAAAAAAGGTCTCTAATGGTGCTGAATGAAGATGTCTCTTAAATGCTCAATACTGTTATACCTGAGCTCCACTCTACATAAATGATCTAGTGCAGCTAATGAACTGTGACCTTTGACCCATGAGGCTCACCTGTGTCCATCTGCCAGACGTAGACGGATCCGTCCGAACAGCCGACCACCAAGTAGTCATCACAGGGTCTCCACTTGATGACCTGGATGGGAAAGAGGTGTCTGGATGCCAGCATGATGCACTTCCGCTCACGCAGACTCAGCAGACCCACAGAGTGATCACTGGCTACTGAACACACACAGTGCTGCACACGTGTCTGCAAAAACACACGTACATCAGATCGTGAGGAGATCTGCACAACAGAAATCTAATGTAGGGCTGCAAAATATATCACAAAATTGTTGTTATTGCCATAATAGTATATTCAATATACAGTTGAATTCAGAATATATATGTTATTCCCCAATTTCTGTTCAGTGGAGAGAAGATTTCTTCAACACATTTCTAATCTTAATAGTTTTAATAACTCATTTCTAATAACTGATTTATTTTATTGTTGCCATGATGAATGTAAATAATATTAGACTAGATATTCTTCAAGACACTTCTTAAAGTGACATTGAAAAGCTTAACCAGGTTAATTAGGGTAAAGTTAGGGTAATTAGGCAAGTCATTGTATAACAGTGGTTTGTTCTGGAGACAATCCAAAACTAATATTGCTTAAGGGGTGAATAATATTGACCTTAAAATGGGTTTAAAAATATTAAAAACTGCTTTTATTCTAGCTGAAATAAAACAAATAAGACTTTCTCCAGAAGAAAAAATATTATAGAAAATACTGTGAAAATTTCCTGAAATTGTTTAACATCATTTGAAGAAGAAACAAAATTACAGCAGGGCGAATAATTCTGACTTCAACTGTATTTAAATACGAGTGCTGTCAATAAATCAATCCCAGTTATTTGCATCCAAAATAAAAGCTTACATTTACATGTGTGTAAGTTACATATGTCTACTGTGCATATTTATTTTTTACACATATAAATACAAGCGCATATATTTAAAATGTGCATATATATATATATATATATATATATATATATATATATATATATATATATATATATATATATATATATACATATTTTTTTTTTACATTTATTTGTGATTATTTTCTCAAGCTGTAACAAAACATTTTGTACAATCAAGGTTGTAATTTCCCCCCCACCCCCCTTCTTAAACATTGCTGCCGAAATGAATTAATAAACAAATACAATTAAAATACAATTACAAGAGGAATACATAAAAATATAGTAAAATTGAAAACATTAATAATAATCATAATAATAATAAATGTTAATAAAATTATAAATAATAATCAAAAATTTGAAAATAAATAATAATTTAAATAAATAAATACCTCTGTAGATGACAATACAAATCAATATTCTGATACATTTATAGTGTTATTTAAAAAAATTATATTTATATATTATACAAATAAATATTTTGGTTTTGTTTATATTTTTATTTAATAATTATGCATAGTATGTACACACACATTAGGTAAATACAAATATATTATATTATATATATAGATATATATGATTATCCAAAATAAAAGTTTGCATTCACATAATGTGTACTTACTGTGCATAATATTTGATATAATTAATTATTAAAATGTTATTAATTATTAATTATTAAAAATTCTATTACGATTTATTCATTTTCCCTCAGGTTAGTCCCTTATTTATTAGGGGTCACCACAGTGGAATGAATCGCCAACTATTAAAGCCTATGTTTTACGCAGTGGATGCTCTTTCCAGTACTGGGAAACACCCATACACATTCACACACACACTTAGACACTACAGCCAATTTAGTTCATCAATTCCCCTATACCGCATGTGTTTGGACTGTGGTTGAAACCAGAGCATCCTTCTTGATGCGAGGCCACAGTGCTAACCACTGAGCCACCATGCCACCTATTATATTATAATATATTATTGTATTATTGTCAATTTTAAAGACTATAATATGAAATATTCCTAAAAATTATACACACATTATTTTTGTAAATAGTTTTATTATTAAATATTATAATAATATTACATTATAATTATATTAAATATTAAATGATTAAATATTTATAAATAGTACACAAACACATTAGTTTAGTAAATAGTATTATTATTAAATATTATAATAATATTACATTATATTTATATTAAATATTAAATGATTAAACATTTATAAATAGTACACAAACATTATTTTAGTAAATAGTATTATTATTAAATATTATAATAATATCACATTATATTTATATTAAATATTAAATGATTAAATATTTATAAATAGTACACAAACACATTATTTGTGTAAATAGTTTTATTATTAAATATTATAATAATATTACATTATAATTATATTAAATATTAAATGATTAAATATTTATAAATAGTACACAAACACATTATTTTTGTAAATAGTTATATTATTAAATATTATAATAATATTACATTGAAATTATATTAAATATTAAATGATTAAATATTTATAAATAGTACACAAACACATTATTTTTGTAAATAGTTTTATTATTAACTATTATAATAATATTACATTATATTTATATTAAATATTAAATGATTAAATATTTATAAATAGTAAACAAACACATTATTTCAGTGTTTTATGAAAATAGAGCTAAATTATGAATATAAAGCTTTAACATTACAGCATGAATAACTTGAATAGTATCTCGATGGCATTAAGATAACTCTGATAAGTGACATTTATGTGTCATAAGGCCTGACTTTCAGCGGTGGTGAAAATTAAACCCGAGTCGAGTCTCTCTAATCGATTCTGTCTCGCTTCTTTCACGCTGAATAAAACCGCCAGCCAATCCCCAAATGCCAACAACCAAATAACACACAGCAGAAAAGTCAAAACGCCAACAATGTGCGTGCGCGCGCCTGTGTGTTATCAGTGTGAATCACAGCAGTCCTGCATTACACTACAGATCCTGCAGGAAAGGTCAAGCAGGACTTTAGCAGGAAAACCATGACAACACACACACTCTTCTTTCTCTGATTGTGTTTCTCTGCGTCTGACATTTACTGACACACACTTCGGCTCTAATTGGTCGCCAAGGTGAAAGTCAGAGATTAGAAGTTCAGCCGGCGTCTGGAGCCGCGTCATCTTCTCCACTACTGGAGGAAAACGTGTGTGTGTGTGTGTGTGTGTGAATTATTAGGTGTGTGTTTGTGAGAGAGTGTGTGTATGTAATTCAATTTGAGTACATCTGTGTTTGTGTGTTTGTGTGTGCGTGTGATGTGTATGTACGTGAGTGTTTTTGGTTGAATTTGAGTATGTCTGTGTGTGTTGTGCGTGTGCATGTATGCATGCGTGTGTATGCATGCGTGTATATGCATGCATATGTATGTGCGTGCGCGAGTGTGTGTCTGATTAAATTTGAGCATATTTGTGTGTGTGTGTGTGTTTTTGATTGAATTTGAGTATGTCTGTGTGTTGTGCGTGTGCATGTAGGCATGCATATGTATGTGTGTGTGTGTGCGCGCACGATTGTGTGTCTGTGAATATATTTGAGTATATTTGTGCGTTTGTGTGTGTATGCATCTATGTGTGTGCATTTGTGTGTCTGTTGTTGAATTTGAGTGTGTGTGTTTGTGTGTGTGTATGTGTGCATATGCGTGTCTGTGGTTAAATTTAAGTGTGTGTTTGCGCATATGCATTTCTGTGGTTGAACTTAAGTGTATAAGTCCATATGCGTATCTGTGGTTAAATTTAAGTATGTGTGTGTGTGTGTGTGTGTGTGTGTGTGTGTGTATGCTTGCATATGCGTGTCACTGGTTAAATTTAAGAATGTATGTGTGTGTGTGTGTGTCTGTGATTTAATTTGAGTATATCTGTGTGTTTGTGTGTATGTGTGTGCGTATTTAAATTTGAGCATATTTGTGTGTGTGTGCACGTGCGTGCGTGATTAAATTTGAGCATATTTGTGTGTGTGTGTTTGTGTGTGTATATATGTGCAAGTGTGTGTCTGGTAGGACGCTAATAATCCATGTGTGAAGTGTGATGCAGTGTGTTGTTTGTGGAGCCTCACGCTGCAGTTCTCTGGAGGAACGATGAGCTGAGTGATCTCTCCTCCGTGAACACAGAAGATGTGCTTCATCTCGCCGGTGAAGATGTCCCAGATGATGACGGAGAAGTCCACTCCTCCAGACACCAGCGAGCGCTGATCATAGCGTGGAGAAACCTGATGTGGATACAGCAGACACGTCACCTTGTGCCTGTGGCCGCGCAGCGTGCGGTGAGGAGGCCAACCTGCAGAGCGCAAACACAGAACATGTTTCAGAGGTTTCAGAAAACGATTGTTTAGGGCAGTGTTTCTCAACTGGTGGGTCGCGGGAACATTTTCAGTGGGTCGCGGAGTGTGCGATCAAAAAAACAACAAAAGTTTAATATATAACTTATTTTGCTTATATCGGACATTTATTTTGAAATGCGAGTGCCGAAGCATGGTAATGGGACTTTTAATTTGCCAGTAACCTGGGTTAAAGGGTCACGAAACACTAAAACCCATGTTTTGAGCTGTTGACAGTCATATATGTGTCCCACACTGCTAAAAACACTATTAGGACACCTATATTTCACTAAAAAGTGTAAATTGGTTGTTTTTGCGTTATTTCAAGCAAATTCGTACTTCCTGTTTGAAACGAATTTTTGAAGCTGCGTCACGGTCATGACATAATAGCGTGTATTCCAGCGTGCAGACTGGACGTCTGTGCCAGAGTGTGTCTTATTACGTCTTACAGTGTGATGCATTAATGCATGAGTAAGGCTTGGTTCAAACCAATCAGCGCGCTCTATTGTGCAACTTCATTAATATTCATTACTGTGTTTTCAGGACAGAGACGCCACGTTGTGTTGGCAAAACAAGCGTGAAGTGTTGCTTTTATAGTTTGCTGCAGTGAAGTTTTGTTTTCATTTTCTCTCTGTGAGAGCTCAGCTGGAGTCACGTGTGGATTAACAGTGTACGCGACGCTCGACAACAATAACTTACGTGTCTAAGGAGGATTATTGTTTACCTGAGAGCTGTTCTCATCTGCAAACGCTGGGATCTGGAATCGTTTGTAGTCTCCTCTTAATAAAGACGCGGCTCTAGTTGCTGGTGATTGTTCTGTCTCTACAGATTTGGTAAGTGAGCGACCAGTGCTCTTTGTTTATTCAGTTTGCTCATATCGAACTAAGTTAACTATTGCACCGAGTCACAGAGTGTAAACATGTTAGCATCACAACCAAACTTTAACCTCGTGTAGGGTTTTTACCGCATTTAGTGACCGGAATAACACACGCGGCTTTCTGACGCTACCTGCCGTGTGCATCTAAGTTTCCGGGAAATGCGGAGTTTTTTTTTTCTCTCATTCGCCGTGCGGTATCAAACATTGCATGAAAAATACACGCTTAGAGCAGTTCCTCGAATCAAATATCTCGTTTGTCGCGAGGGACATGAATGAATTCCCTGAATGAAAGAGCCAAACTGCAGTTAAAGTCCACCATTTAATAATTTGGCAAATAATTCGACTACAGATGTCCATGTAGGTTAAACACCATCACTTTCTCCTGTCTGTGTATTTTGACTCTGAAACTGGCGCGTGCCCAAATAGACACTCCCACACCATCCCACTCTAGTTCCTCCGACACTCCCCCCTAAACAGAGCTGGACACGCCCACTTTTCTGACTTTTTCCAAAGTAGAGGTGTGAAAACACCCTGCTGAAACGAGGAGGTTTCATGGCTCTTTAAGCGCTTTTGGCGAACTGCAATACAAAATCCGGTGCGTTTAAGGTCTGTTTTCTTTAATAATCAGCGATCTCCACTGGCTGAGTGATAATCTGATATAAAGTGGGCCTCAGATTGTGCAAGAAGCACTGCATTACATTACATTTCCCCCGCCATGTCTTTATAATATGAGCATTTATTTTACCCCAGTATATTTAATGAAGCTTCTGCGCTAGCCGACAGATTCTGATGGGCGCGTGCAAGTAAACGGCTTTTTTTCTCGTTTTACGCTTGAGCAACTAAATGAACGCCAAAGTCTCTAAACTGAATGTATTTTTATTACATTACAACATCGATGCTGTAAAAGGAACTGTATAAAATGGTAAAAAGGTTCACAATAACAGGTCACCGAAAGTTTATCAGTATGGGAACAACACTAATGTTAGCTCCGCATATACCCTTTTGACATGTGAAATTCCAGCGCAAGTACATCCCCGAATATGTAGTGTGGATTTACATATTTTGACGACAAAAAGGCTTAAAACCTCAGTGTGTCATATGTAGTGAGGTGCTTTCACGAGAGAAATGAAACCTAAATTAAAACGACATTTAGAAACCAGACATCCCAGTTGCAAGGAAAAACCTGTGGACTATTTTCTAAGACGACTCTAATAGCTGAGGGCATCACAAAAGTGCCGAACATATTCATGTTCAAAACAAGTACATCTTACTGTGCTCACCGTGTAGCAAAGGCCAAGAAAGCCCACACAAAAGCAGAACAGCAAATAACTGCTGATTATTATAAAATGGTTATGATTGTTTTAATAATTTTACTTCAGTTTGCTGGTTTCTGTTCAGTGTTAATGTTTTATAAACAGTTCAGTTTAGCTAATGGTAACTTCACTTTTCCTTACCTTAACCACTGTTTACAGTATTTGACATTTTTACTCTGTAATATTTCTATAATTTGGTACATTTTGTTAAATGACAGCAATAAAATATTGTTTATTTGTACGTCTTTGTGATTTTCTTATAATTTATCTGTCACTAGTTGTGTAAGTTAACAATTAAATACAAATGAATTATAATTCCTAAAATCATATTATAATTCCTAAAAATTTGGGTCGCGGCTTGATGACCATGTGAAAATGTGGGTCCCATGGCCAAACCAGTTGAGAACCCCTGGTTTAGGGTATTACGAAATTTCTGCCGATATGATAACCTTGAATTTTATTTTTAGAGACCTTTTTTTGGAACATTTTTGGCTTAGTCTCTTTATTAATCAGGGGTCGGCACAGCGGAATGAACCGCCAACTTATTTTGCATATTTTTTACGCAGCGGATGCCCATCCAGCAGCAACCCATCACTGGGAAACACCCATACACACTCATCCACACACATACACTACATACAATTTAGCTGGTTTTTCAATTTGAAAAGATTTCAAAGCATTTTCCCAAAATATGCGTCAAAATAAGATTTGTCAGCAAAATCATCCCATTTGCTGAAACACAGAGAAGGTTGTGTTTAAATTAAGACTCAAAGTCAGCCTAGAGTGGATGAAAACATCCTCAACAGCACACAAGGGTTAATAGTCTCACCGCGGCGCAGCATGTGTTCCCCCTGCAGCAGCTGGACGATGGCCGTCTGTGTGGCAGGAACCAGTATGATGCTGCCGTCCTCTCGTCCACACACCAGTCTGCCCTGGGATGGGATGTAGACGCTCGCTGTGACTTTAATGGGCTCACTAGCGCCGGGCAGGACACTGAGCTGGTCAATGATGCCCGCTGGAGCTGGCAGGAGTTTATCAAAGGCCTCCTGAAGACTGATGCTCACCGACACCTGCAGCTCTGCGCACACACACACACACACACACACACAACTGATGATTACGTTACACAGGAACACAAGGATGCAAGAATGCTGAAGAACACAAATTGGGAAACAACCATAGTTTATCTTATACTTTTTCCTTTTTTCCCTTAACACCTGTAATGTTTTGAGGTATTTATTATTATTTTTGTTTTTATATTATTAATAATAATAATAATAATAATAATAATAATAATAATAATAATAATAATAAACAATAATAATAACAATAACAATAATAATAGCAATAATTATTATTATTATTAATAATAAATAATAATAATGATAATAATTATAATTATAATAGTAATAATAAATAAATAAATAATTAATACTAATAATAATAATATTATTCATATTTTATTCTTTATTACAAGTGTCGTTACTTTAAAGTTTTGGTCTATTTATTTATTTTTTATTAATCATATTTTAATAGTTTTTTTTCTTCCTGTTTCACATATTCTGTATTGAATAAGACTAAAAGTGACTTTACTTAAAAAGAAATTAGCCGTGCAAGCATGATTCTGCTTGAACATTTTACACTTTTGCTGGAGTCAGTGTTTGTAATTCTACAAGTGGACACAGTAGGGCAGTATATAGTGTAGTGCTGAGTGTATACAGCAGAGGGCGGCATTGTAAGAAAATAAAAAGATAGTCAAAGAGCTAGCAATGTAACTAGCCTGTGTAGGCTGTTTTTTATATTTATTATACTATTTCCTCTAAGCTATTGAAGGACTACTGGGACGTTCTAATCATAGGAGGAGTCCTCCTGGCGTGGCAGAGTTCCTCACAGCTCCATTACACATCTCTGCCATCTGTCTTACAGAAACCATGTGCTTTTCACTATACACAATTCATCTGCTCGTGACCCTCTTTCATATAACTTTACCATGTTTGATGTGATTTGACAGTTTATGACTTCAGCATTGTGATGAAATCAGAGACAATGATGCATTTCAATGAATAATCTATTTACTATTGTTGTGTGATGGCCTGAGGAGAGTATGTTAATGTATCTCTCCCCCACTTTATCTCCTCAACTTTGCATTGATGTTCAGCTGGTTTTGGGGGTTTGGTATTTCACTCATCTTTGACAAAGCTTTGCTCAGGGTATAAGGAGGAAAAGTAACTGATGATCTGGGAGAATGGATTTTACTCTGCATCTCCCGCACACCGAGCTGCTGTAGCGGTGATTACGTGCTATGTGCAGTTGTGTGTTGTTGTACCTGTGGCGGAGGTGAGCAGCTGTAGCGGTGGTGATGTGTTGTGTGTTGTTGTACCTGTGGCGGAGGTGAGCAGCTGTAGCGGTGGTGATGTGTTGTGTGTTGTTGTACCTGTGGCGGAGGTGAGCAGCTGTAGCGGTGGTGATGTGTTGTGTGTTGTTGTACTTGTGGCGGAGGTGAGCAGCTGTAGCGGTGGTGATGTGTTGTGTGTTGTTGTACTTGTGGCGGAGGTGAGCAGCTGTAGCGGTGGTGATGTGTTGTGTGTTGTTGAACCTGTGGCGGAGGTGAGCAGCTGTAGTGGTGGTGATGTGTTGTGTGTAGTTGTACCTGTGGCGGAGGTGAGCAGCTGTAGTGGTGGTGATGTGTTGTGTGTAGTTGTACCTGTGGTGGAGGTGAGCAGCTGTAGTGGTGGTGATGTGTTGTGTGTAGTTGTACCTGTGGTGGAGGTGAGCAGCTGTAGTGGTGGTGATGTGTTGTGTGTAGTTGTACCTGTGGCGGAGGTGAGCAGCTGTAGTGGTGGTGATGTGTTGTGTGTTGTTGAACCAGTGGCGGAGGTGATCTGCTGTATCGGTGGTGATGTGTTGTGTGTAGTTGTACCTGTGGCGGAGGTGAGCAGCTGTAGTGGTGGTGATGTGTTGTGTGTTGTTGAACCTGTGTCGGAGGTGAGCAGCTGTAGCGGTGGTGATGTGTTGTGTGTTGTTGTACCTGTGGCGAAGGTGAGCTTCTGTAGCAGCGGTGATGTGTTGTGTGTTGTTGTACCTGTAGCGGAGGTGATCTGCTGTATCGGTGCTGATGTGTTGTGTGTAGTTTTGTGTTGTTGTACCTGTAGCGGAGGTGATCTGCTGTATCGGTGATGATGTGTTGTGTGTAGTTTTGTGTTGTTGTACCTGTAGCGGGGATGATCTGCTGTATCGGTGATGATGTGTTGTGTGTAGTTTTGTGTTGTTGTACCTGTAGCGGGGGTGATCTGCTGTATCGGTGATGATGTGTTGTGTGTAGTTGTGTGTTGTTGTACCTGTGGTGAAGGTGAGCGGCTGTATCAATGTTAATGTGTTGTTGTACCTGTGACGGAGGTGAGCTTCTGTAGCAGTGTTGATGTGATGTGTTGTGTGTAATTGTGCGTTGTACTGGTGGCGGAAGTGAGTGGCTGTAGCGGTGGTGATGTGATGTGTGTAGTTGTGTTGTTGTACCTGTAGTAGAGATGAGTGGCTATAGTGGTGGTGATGTGTTGTGTGCAGTTTTGTGTTGTTGCACCTGTAGCGGAAGTTAGTGGCTGTAGCAGTGGTGATGTGTTGTAATTGTTAGTTCTACATGTAGCGGAGGTGAGCTGCTGTATCGGTGGTGATGTGTTATGTGTAGTTGTAACTGTTGCAGTGCTGATGTGTTGTGTGTAGTTTTGTTGTTGTAACTGTAGCGGAGGTGAGCTGCTGTATCGGTGCTGATGTGTTGTGTGTAGTTTTGTTGTTGTAACTGTAGTGGAGGTGAGCTGCTGTATCGGTGATGATGTGTTGTGTGTAGTTGTGTTGTTGTACCTGTAGCGGAGGTGAGCTGCTGTATCGTGATGATGTGTTGTGTAGTTGTGTTGTTGTACCTGTAGCGGAGGTGAGCTGCTGTATCGGTGGTGATGTGTTGTGTGTAGTTGTGTTGTTGTACCTGTAGTGGTGGTAAACTGCTGTATCGGTGCTGATGTGTTGTGTGTAGTTTTGTTGTTGTACCTGTAGCGGAGGTGAGCTGCTTTATCGGTGGTGATGTGTTGTGTGTAGTTGTGTTGTTGTACCTGTAGCGGAGGTGAGCTGCTGTATCAGTGGTGATGTGTTGTGTGTAGTTGTGTTGTTGTACCTGTAGCGGAGGTGAGCTGCTGTATCAGTGGTGATGTGTTGTGTGTAGTTTTGTTGTTGTAACTGTAGTGGAGGTGAGCTGCTTTATCGGTGGTGATGTGTTGTGTGTAGTTGTGTTGTTGTACCTGTAGCGGAGGTGAGCTGCTGTATCAGTGGTGATGTGTTGTGTGTAGTTTTGTTGTTGTACCTGTAGCGGAGGTGAGCTGCTTTATCGGTGGTGATGTGTTGTGTGTAGTTGTGTTGTTGTACCTGTAGCGGAGGTGAGCTGCTGTATCAGTGGTGATGTGTTGTGTGTAGTTTTGTTGTTGTACCTGTAGTGGTGGTAAACTGCTGTATCGGTGCTGATGTGTTGTGTGTAGTTTTGTTGTTGTACCTGTAGCGGAGGTGAGCTGCTGTATCAGTGGTGATGTGTTGTGTGTAGTTTTGTTGTTGTACCTGTAGCGGAGGTGAGCTGCTGTATTGGTGGTGATGCGTCTGGGATGCTCCACACCGTCAGTCGTCCGGCAGAATCTCCCTGCATCAGCAGCTTGTGAAACGGCTCTCTGCGGCCAAAGAAGAAGCGTGTGACTGGCGGACAGATGAGGAGCTGTGAAGGACCAAACACACAAAAACATCAGCCGAAGCCGCTATGAACTCTGGGAAACATCTGAGAGATGAATGCATGACGCAGCTAAAGCTGATAAGACATGAGCATCTGTTTCCTGAGACGAGGGAAATCTCTGCTCATGCTGGTACATGGCTGAAGTACACAAACATCAGCCGTTTTACTGATGCGTTGGAGACAAATGGGTGTTTTCACCACAATGAGGAAAAGCTAGTCTGTATCAGGGGTCTTCAAACTGGGGTTCCTCAAGGACAGTGCTGGGCTCAGTAAAAAGTTTTATGGAAAAATCTAAATAAACACTTTCTAAAGTAAAATAAGGTCAATAAGACGCTAAAAATCATAATGATTAATTAATTATTCAAATAAAATGATAATTAATAAGATTAACGTGTAAATCCATTTATAAATTCAATATTTGCAAAAAAAATTAAATAGTACAATTTTATATTTTAAATAATTAAATATAATTTAATATATAAATAAAGGTTCTAAATTCAAAAAACAAAAAAGTTAAAATTAAATAAAATCAAATTAATTCAATTAAAATAAAACCATACGATGCTAAAAGCTTTTTTTAAAAGAAAAAAATTGGACTACACAATATTATTTAATATTTAATTCAAAATTTAATACCAGAGTACATAAATAAAACTAATTATAGCAATTAATTAAAATAAAAACGTCATTAATTCAAGTAACTATTTTAGATCGAAAATAATAAATAAAAATTTTTAAAATTAGATTAAAATAAATGAATATAAAGGAAACATAACACATTTAACAGTACAGTTCGAAACTTAGTAGAAACATAAACAAAAAAATTAAATACAGATTTTTAAATAATATTCCTGATAATTTATACTTTTTACAGTCTAAATTGGCCATGAAATCATACATAAAGATAATTTATTTATGTTTGTCATAATCTTACATATAAATAATCAAATAATTATCATTTACAATAACTATGTAATCGCTTACATAATGGAGTCTAGTTTTAGGTTATTAAACAGCACATCAGCTGTTATTGACAAAATCATCAAGCTAAGCTCACATTATCTCATTATAAATACTATAATGATGATAATAATAATAACAAATTGTTTTGGTGTTATAAACTGCTTTGCATTTACAGTGCAATATTGGTATACCTTTAATTTAATAAGGGGTTTGGCATATGTTGATATATAATATTTGAATGTAAGATGTCAGGTGTCTGGAGTGGCATGAACAGATGTGGAAATGAGCATTTTTAGACTGATATATGTATAACTGTGATGAATAAAGTATTGATTAGACTTTACAGACCTGAAACTTGCCTACAGCACTTATTCATTGTTGCTCTTAGTTGTGTAAGTTGCTTACTTGTCCTCATTTGTAAGTCGCTTTGGATAAAAGCGTCTGCTAAATGACTAAATGTAAATGTAAAATGTAAATGATGTATGTCCTCTGAACTGTTCAAAGAATCCTACATTGACAACAGTGCAAAGTTCCTCCAATGAGCTTTCCTGAATTAACACACACTCACTCACAGCACATTAGTTAGTCCACACACACAAACAAGGTAAAACATGCTAAATAAACATGACACACACACAAAAACCAGCAAGAAACGGAAGAGCAACAACAGAAAAAAAAACACCAAGGCCATTAAACGTGCATTATTTTTTACATTTTATTTATTTATATTTCGTTTATTGATTTAACAATATAAAATACATAATTAATGACTTAAATTCTTCTTTAATAAAAATATTAATTTAAAAAATAATGAATTGATAAATTATCTTGAAATAACTGTATGTCTTTATATACAGTCAGTCAAACTTATTCGCTCTCGTGTAAAACTTTTATTCTTTTTCAAATATTTCTCAAGTGATATTTAAAGGAGCAAAGAATTTTTCACAGTATTTCCTATAATATTTTTATTCTTCTAGAGAAATCTCTTATTTGCTTTATTTCTGCTAGAATAAAAGCATTAAAAAAAAAAAAATAAATTTAAAAAAAAAAAAAAAAAAAATATATATATATATATATATATATATATATATATATATATATATATATATATATATATATATATATATATATATATATTTATATTATTAGTGCCCTTAAGCAATATTTGTTTTGGATTGGCTACAGAACAAACCACTGTTATGTCGTGTTCACACCAGACGTGGCATGCACAAATAAATCACGCTATTCGCGTGCAAAGAGACGTGTAAACATTTTGAGTTTAGTCGCGTCATTCGATCATCCGTTAGAAGCAGATTTGCGCCATAGGAAGGGCTTCTGTCTGCCCGGTGACTCCAGCTTTGTTGCTAAATGGCTGACATGGATCTTATTGAGAGAGTAGCTGTGCTTTGTGCTTTAGGAAGGCTGAAATACAGCATAGATTTGTTAGGCACCGTGTCCACTAGATCCTTTCAGAGGTGCACCAGCTCTGTGAGTTCATCGACTCCTCCAGAAACTATACCTGGAGGTGTCGGCAGCAGGATTTCACCTCGGAACACCAACAACAGGCACTGTCATAATCACTCCCCTACAGGAGCAGGCTCCTGATTGGTTAACAAGGCGCAAATGTCCGCTGAAGTTCAGATTTTCCAACAAATTTGCGTAAAAAAATTTTAAGCGTGTCAAAAGCGCAAAATGCTCAACTCGTGCAATTTCGTTCACGAGTATCGCACCGCAAGATGTCTATTCGCATCTTTGCATTGACTTAACATGTAAATCACTCGCGCTTGACACTTCATCCGGATCTAGTGTGAATGCAGCATTATACAATGACTTGCCTAATTACCCTACCTTTACCCTAATTAACCTAGTTAAGCCTTTAAATACTCACTTGAAGCTAAACACTAGTGTCTTAATAAATATCTAGTCTAATATTATGTGCTGTCACCATGGCAAAGAGAAATCAGTTATTAGAGATGAGTTATTAAAACTATTATGTGCAGAAATGTGTTGAAAAAAACGTTTTTAATTTTGTAAACTACTGACCACATTTTTTGTAAATTTAAAATACAAATGTGGTCATTTTAAGCTTTTATTGCATTAAATGATATAAAAAAATGACTATTTTCATGATAACCCACATTTTAATTAGAATAAATTAAACATTTGTTCTTCTGACAAATAATTTTCAAGGAAAAAGAAAATCTGTGAAAGATTAGAAATTTGGACGAAATGTTATCACACATTTGTAGAATAAAACAAATATTCAATTCAGGAGAGTAACATTTTATTCAACCTTAAACAATGCAAGAATGCCATGAAAACTTATCAATTTATTTTATTTTTAACTGATTAAAATAAAATATTTTAAAATAAAAATACATGAATTTTCATTTAAAATGAACTCTCCATTTAAGCATTAATTACTAATATTTGTAAATTATATGTTTTCTTATTAAACCCAAACAGTAAAAAAATGCTAAAAGCACACCTGCACACTTGAAACACACAAAATGCTGAGTTGAAAAGATTGAAGAGCATCCAGAGAAAGTCACAAATGGTAATATAACACCTGTTAAATAATGCTTCAGATCTTAAAAAGACCAAATCAGCAACATGAAGCTTTATTTGTCGAGTAGAAGTGGCAGAAGCTGAAGCTCTGGGACTTTGCATGCATCTTCACTGTGTGAAGACCAATGAGGGAGCGAGAGTCAATGATTGGTCATTTTTAGTGGGAGGAGCATGAGACTAGCGAATCAGAGTGAGGGACAGCAAAACGGAGGCAGGTGCGCCACAGGAACCCCTCAGGACATCCAATCATGTTCAGATTTTTTTTACCTAATAATTGAATTTTCTTAAAACTTCCATATGATTTATAATCAGGACTGCATGATATATCAAAATAAAAGCGCATTTTATCATCACATTTTAGCTTAATTTTCATGCATTAGGTCGATAGCATATTTATGTCTGTTCTGCCTGTCTGTCAAAATAAAAGCGTGACTGTATACCTTGTCAAATGAAGATATTAATGTTAAAGTAAAATAAATTCTATTCTATTCTTCATCAGAAACAGTACAGCACAAACTACATTAAAATAATACACGTTTTCCTAGGTACAATACTTTTTAATATTCTTTACTGCACAACAGTATACAGTATATATTGCAAAATATATATTCTATCTTTAAATATATTTTTATAAATTTCTAATTGTTCAGCCTTACAAATTTTGTAGATTAATAATGCATTTAAAACATTTTATGTAAATAAATAAGTTTAATAAAACATCAAACAATACTGTGCATTATTTTACATAATTATAACATTATAAAATTTTAAAAAAATTATGACATTTTAGTAAACTATTTAATAATAATATAAAATAATAGTAATAAATCTTAAAATATTAGGCATTATTTTACATATTTATGAATTATTGAAATTAATTACATTGATGAGTGCAAAAACAATATTATTAATTAATAAACATTTTTATTGTTAAAATGTCATGTATATTTTGCCATTATTTACATAATACTTACATTTACAAAAAAAGAAAACTCCCACATTTTTGTAAAAAAAAAATACATTTATAAAAATTTATTTAAATAAATTACGCAATGCTATGACTATTTTACATAACTTTAAATGTATTAAAAATTGAATAAGACATTGTCTAATATTTATTTATTTTACATATAAATAACATACTTATAAATTATACAAATAAAATATATTGACAAGATCAAAAAAATAAGAATAAAGAAAAATTGTAATGAATATTTACAAATATTATTGTGATTATTTACTTGAAAGACTAATAAATTAAAAAAATTAAATGTTGATAATATGCAAAAAAATTAAATTATTTTTTTATTAATTTATTTTTATTCTTTTTTGATTTTTTTATTATTAACATATACATTTTTTATTTAATTTTATTAAATTATTAAATTACTTAAAAAAAAAATATATATATATATATATATATATATATATATATATATATATATATATATATATATATATATATATATATAAACATTTTTTTAACTATGCTACCAATGTGTTACAATTTAAACTAACAATACAATTTTTATTATTATGAATACTTTATCATTATTTACATATTACTCCCATTTTTAAAATACATACATTTGTAAAAATATTGTATTTGTATTTAAATAAACCAAGCAATGCTATGGTTATTTTACATAAATACAAATGTATAAAAATAAGACATTGAATAAGACCTTGTCTAAATATATCTGAAGAATAAATAAATATATTATGTATTAAAATATACAAATATTATGCATGATTTATTTTACATATAAATAAATATATTACATATTTATATACACTTATAAATTAGAAAAACTAAATATATTAACAAAATCCAAAAAATTGAGAATAAGAATAAATAAAAATAGTGATGAATATTAACAAATATTATGCTCATTATTTACTTGATATACTCATAAATTTAAAAAATGTAATATATTGATATATGAGTGTGTGTGTGTGTGTGTGCGTGTGTGTGTGTGCGTGCGTGTGTGTGTGTGTGCGTGTGTGTGTGTATAGTATAAATTTTAATAACAATCAAAATATTGTTTGTTTATTTTAGTGTTATTCACATTACAAAAACAAGACATAATATTTCCAGAAGCAGCTACTCAATTCATCTGGTTTATCATATTTTGTTTATCATATTGCAAACCTATTCCACATGAAAGCTAAATGTCTAATACATTGCGATATCATGCAGCCCATATCACCGAGTGAAAAACAATCCAGTAGGATCAATCAGAAGTGCGCTCTTGCACTGTGGTGCAACTGGATGTCCCATCTGTGGTGCACCTGCATCTCCGTCAGCGGGTCTTACTGGAGCCTCTAGAGGCCGCTGGAGGTAAAGCAACTCCGCAGAGTAGAGCTCCGGGTCCCGAACGCAGGCAGGGAGACACACCACAACACACTGCCCGTCCCACAGCTCCTCCAGCTGGAGTGGGACGGGGAACACCAGAAACAGAGCAAACACACACACCACAGAAACACAGAGACTGACGGATGGACGGACGACACACATTATCACTCACACTTCATTTTAATCTACAATTCATGTTATTAACAAACCATTAAATAAGACTAAATAACACATTACGTTCTTTTGAAGTGACTTTAGATTGTAGTTAGTGCTGGGCAATGATTAATTGCATTTAAAATAAAAGTTTGCATTAATGTACACTTACTGGTCACTTTATTAGGTACACCTTACTAGTACCGGGTTGGACCCCTTTTGCCTTCAGAGCTGCCGTAATCCTTCATGGCAGAGATTCAACAAGATACTGGAAATATTCCTCAGAGCTCCATATTGACATGATAGCATCACACAGTTGCTGCAGATTTGTCGGCTGCACATCCATGATGCCAATCTCCCGTTCCACCACATCCCAAAGCTGCTCTAATGGATTGAGCTCTAGTGACTGTGGAGGCCATTTGAGTGCAGTGAACTCATCGTCATGTTCAAGAAACCAGTCTGAGATGATTCACGCTTTATGACATGGTGTGTTTTCCTGCTGGAAGTAGCCATCAGAAGATGGAGACACTGTGCTCATAAAGGGATGGACATGGTCAGCAGCAATACTCAGGTAGGCTGTGGTGTTGATGCTTAATTGGCACTAATGGACCCAAAGTGTGCCAAGAAAATCTCCCCCACACCATTACACCACCACCAGCACGCCTCAAGGTTGGACGTGTTGTGTGTACAGAGATGCTCTTCTGCAGACCTCGGTTGTGCTTATTTGAGTTACTGTTGCCTTTCTATCAGCTGGAACCAGTCTGGCCATTCTCCTCTGGCCTCTGGCATCAACAAGGCATTTGCGCCCACAGAACTGCCGCTCACTGGATATTTCCTATTTGTCGGAGCATTCTCTGTAAACCCTAGAGATGGTTGTGCGTGAAAATCCAGTAGATCAGCAGTTTCTCTCAGAGCAGCCCGTCTGGCAGCAACAAACATGCCACGTTCAAAGTCACTTAAATCCCCTTTCTTCCCCATTCTGATGCTCGCTTTGAACTGCAGCAGATCGTCTTGACCATGTCGACATGCCTAAATGCATTCAGTTGCTGCCATGTGATTGGCTGATTAAAAATGTGCGTTAATAAGTAGTTGGATAGCTATACCTAATAAAGTGGCCGGTGAATGTAGTGTGTATATGTGACACATTAAAAACAAAACAATATTGTTACATAGATATTTAAATGTATATAGATTTTGTATCATTTACATTTATCGAATAATAAAACGCTTTCTCAGATATATGTGTGCATTTATATACATAATAAATAAACATATTTTACACACTTAAATTATGTCAAAACAAAAACCTTTATTTTGGATGCGATTAATTTTTACACTGCATGCGACTAATATATATAAGACTAATATATGACCCAACACTGCCAAAAACACAGTCATATTTGCAATACTCTAACATTCTTTAACATATTACAATTGCTGTTTTGTATTTTGATTTTATTTTAAATTATGATTTCTGCGATTTAATTTTCTGCATCATTTTACATCATCATTCAGCCTTTAGTGTCACATGAACCTTCAGAAATCATTCTTCTAATATGCTTCATATTTTCAAAGAAACTTTGATGCACAAAAAATAAATAAATAAATCCTGTTTAAAAAAGTGTGTGTGTGTGTGTACGTACATGTAGGTGTGTGTTATAAAAAAGAGAAATAGAGAGAGAGAGAAAGTGTGTGTGCGGGAGAATACATACACATGGTATGTGTACTAGAGAGTAGGGATGTACCGATACCATTTTTTTGGAACAGTTTTGATCCTGATAGCAAAAATCTGAATATCGACCGATACGGAGCCGACCCCAATATTGTGCTGTTTTTTTTTTCTTTTCTTTTTAACATAATGCAGTAGTTCTGGTGATAAACTTAAATAATAGATCTTCTTTAGTAAACATGATTGACTTAATAAACTAGGCTACATTATTTAAGCATTTGTTATGACACTGATCTGTTATGGTCCAGCTTATGTTTCCTTTTTTTAAAAATAGATTTTTCTTTTAGAACTGCAATAGGCTGCCGCTATTGACACTAGTCGTTGGTAAAATAATCAGCATTTTAGCAAAGCCTGATAATTTCCTGCAGGTTTGAAGCAGACTGAACTAAACTGTCTGAGGCCAGTTTTACTTAATAAACATTCCCTCACCAAAACTCGCCGTAAAACATGGTCTGCTTTTATCAGAGGTGTCAAACGTACGGCCTGCAAACAAATGTAATGCGCCCCGCGAGATGATTCTGTGAGCTGCAATTTTTCAATAAAATATACTGCTGTTCCAATTGTGCAATGGCAAACTTAGGTTGCTTTCACACCTGTGAATTGATTTAGTTGTTCCGAAGCAGAGTCCCGCTCAGCTGTCAGAGGAGGTTTTGGTTTGGTGGTGTTTGACAAGGTGCGCGCAACGTGTCTAATGCTGTGTTTACACCAAACGTGGAACGCGCGGATAAATCATGCTATTCGCGCGTAAATAGCCGTGTGAACATTTGAGTTTACTCGCTACATTCGCGCGTCAAACCCCGCTTCAATCGCGTGTCAAACTCACTTCAGAACAGACGCGGATTCGCGTGATGGGCAGGGCTTCTGTCTGCCCGGTGACTCTAGCTTAATAGCTAAATGGCTAACATGGATTTTATGAAGAAAATAACAGTGTTTATGTGCTTTATGAAGACTGAAAAACAGCGTTGATATGTTTAGGGCCGTGTCTGAGTCCAATACATCCATTCAGAGGTGCATCCAGCTCTGTGAGCTCAAACTCCTCCAGAAAGTGAACCTGGATGACAGAGGCTTTCAGCGGTGCTTCTGACTGAGCCAAGCCCAGTTTGATGACTTGTTGTCGGTGTCGGCTGGTGGATTTCCCCCGGGACACCATCAACAGGTTCTACGTCACAATCACGCCCCCACAAGAGCAAGTTTCTGATTGGTTAACGCGGCGCGAATGTCTGCTGAAGTTCAGATTTTTGAACTCAAGCGATTCGCGCGAAACGCAGGTCAAGCGCGCCAAACGTGCAAAATACTCAATTTGCGCCGCGCCATTCGCAACGCGTCATTCGCGCAATTCGCATTATTCGCAACGCGGCATTCGTGCATAGCGCGTCGCAGGATGTCTATTTGTGCGTTTGCATTGACTTAACATGTAAATCACTCGCGCTTGACGCGCTTTCCGCATCTGGTGTGAACGCAGCATGAAAAGCGAGGAGGGATACAGGGGGGAGGGGTGAGAAAGGTGCGCAACGTATTTGGGGACGGGGATGGAGATGCTTGATTTCCGGGAGATTATCACTCGTTTGCGGGCATCCGGGAGTCTCTGTGCATTTGCGGGCGACTTCTGAAACTTCCGCGAGACTTGAGATGTTTGGAATGACCTTCTGCCCTACTCATAATTCTCTCTTCATATAGCCGTTTGCCTATTACATATCCATAAAACACTGTGATATAACCGGGCTTGAATCGTATTGCTTCCTCACTACAATCAATCCGCTCCGGAGTTTGTTTCAATCAAGCCGAGGCCACCTTATTCAAGCGATCTCGGAGCGATTGATTTGGAGCAGATTCCGAGCGTGATTGCTGGATTCACATATGCCAAACGAACCACGCTAACTAAGCAAATGAGACAGGTTCTGAAACAAAAATCTAGGTGTGAAAGCACCCTTAATTTCATCCCATGCAGAAGCCTGAGTCAGCGTCAGTTTGACAGCCATCTCAGAGAGAAAGAAGTCATCTATAGCGTCATACCACATCAGTGCTTCCCACACATAGACTTTACTTGTCCGGGCCGCCCAGGTATATTTGGTGGTGACACATGAATTATACTTTTATTATCATCCTTTTACATTTTTTGTATCAATCCAAGAAAACTAAACATTCGTGATCGATTAACCAGTGGAAAATCTTCTTTCGCTCTGCTCGTTCTGTGTGTGCGCGCGATCTGTCACTCATACAGAATTTCTCACGTGATCTGCAGACACTCTGAAACGCGCCTTTTCTGCCAGAATGCATCCGACCGTAGTTTCTGAATCTCCTAAAATGTCCAGAATTCAGGTTTTACTTTCGCATTCTAAAGTTGCCGTTATTTGTGTGCGTTTTTTCATTACCATGTCTGCGCACACAGCCGCGAGAGAAACGTCAAATAATTAATCATTTAATAAACGACTTAGATAAACTTTATACCCAGAGAGAACAAAATGACATTTATAATGGCTGCAAAATATTTTTACACCATCAGAAACGGCTAATCAACTAATTTGCTTAATTTAAATAATCTATTTTTATATCTATAGATCTATAAATCTTTTTTATTCTAGTAATTATTATAATTTTTTGCAATAATGTCTATTTTTATTCATTTTTTCTGATATTTATTTCTCATTTGCTGCTTGTTTAATTAAGTTAATAATGTTAATATATTACATACTTAATATATCTAAAATGCTTTGACTACTGTAAATGATGTCATTCCAATATAGCAACTTTAGAGAGAGAAAGAGAAAGAGAGAGAGAGAGAGAGAGAGAGAGTATCATTGTAAATATACTGATTATTATTGTTTTTATTACTGTTTTATCCTAAAAGTTTATTCTGATCTATTTTTGTATTGATTTGTATGAATAATTAATGTTGAATAATAATATAATATATTGAATATTAATGTGATATATTGAATAATATGATGTATTGTTGATATTTTATTTAATTATTATATATAAATATCATCTTTTTTGTTGCTACAACTACTATTTACTGTGTGTACTGTTTTGTTATTATATATGTATGTTACTTTTTATGTAAACTTTATAACTGCTTTTGCAATACATTTGTAACAATTGTCATGCCAATAAAGCAATTATTGAATTGAATTGAATTAAATTGAGAGAGAAAGAGAGCAAGAACAGAGCACCCTTTACCTGTCAGTGGGTGCACATGTCTCCTAAATAGCATAGTTAAAAATCTTTTTCTTTTTTTGTTTGTCGCATGTAATTGACAATTTCTGTGCTGCGGGAAAACCACCAAGTATATTTCAAACCTGTGGGAAGCCCTGCACACTGAGCTGATCTCACGAAGATATGTAACTATGTTACATTTTGTCAGTTTAGTGGCTATTTCGTATGAGTTAAGTCGTATGAAAATGTACCCGTTGAAAAAGGAGGCGTGGTAGCTAACCACACCCCACCAGCTGACCGATACCCGAAAATATACAGTATCGAACCGATATCCGATCCAAGTATCGGGATCGGTGCATCCCTAGTGTGTGTGTGTGTGTGTGTGTTAGAGAGAGAATATATACACATGGAGTTTGTACTATAGCGTGGGTGTGTGTGTGTTTAGGTGTGTTATGTGAGTGTGACAGAGAATGAGTGTGTGAGAAAATATATACACGTTATGTGTGTACTAGAGAGTGTGTGAGAGGGAGAATGTATATGTGTGTCTGACCTGTTTGTCTGCTTGGTCCGCTATACTGTACACCAGAGGAGGGATTGAACCTTCAGACTTTTTTCCCACATTACTGCGGAAGTGTTCGCTCGCTGGCAGACAGCTGAAAACACACACACGCACACAATTAGTCATTCACCACAGTAAACAGTGACTTGTTTTTGTTTTAAGTACGTCAGTCATTGAGTGTGTAGTTATTTACACACACACTTCATTCATTCGTATAGCTCTACAGCAGGTGTACTAGCGTTCTTACCTGGCCGGTAGCTTGTAAATGTAGCTGCAGCCGTCTTCAGTCCAGATGATGACTTTATCAGCGGCGATGAATTCTCCTCCAGCCCACGACTGATTGTTCTCACTCGACACCGAACACAGCAGAGAGAAATCCCCCGCATCAAACACCTGCAGCACAGATCATCTTCATCAGTTTCTCAGCAGCAGAAGTGGTCATAGTAGGTAAACTCAGAGCTCAATGAATGAGAGAGTACAACAAATGATTATTCTACACTCCTATTTACTGAAACAATAACAGGAAAAACTCCAGGATGAGTGTTATCAAGACTTTCAGAATGAGAACAACAACATTCTACTGCACAACACGACATGTTTGCTATTGCCACCGGTCTCTTTTTGCAACCGGGGGCCCGTGTGACGTCATGTGTGACGAAGGCTGGTAATTCGTCTATAAGGCCCCGTTTACACTAGTGCGTTTTAGTTTTAAAACGGCGTTGTAGAATGAAAACGATCCGCGTCCACACTCGCGTTTTACCCAGCGTTTCTGAACTGCTCTCCGTCCACACCAAAACGCTGAAAACGCACATCACGTGACCACACACACACACTCTCGGGCAAGCGCTCCAGCATTTCTACCCAGATGAGAGCTCTGCTTGTCGGACTGCTCATCACGCATCTCCCGCTGGATCTAATCTCACTATATTTGCTAAACGTGATATTTCATTCATGTTGTTGTCTTTATCTAACGACATAGGCCAATTCTCTGACTTTGGTCATTGGAATCTATTAAGTTACTTGTTCACGGGTAACATGTTTTGGTTAAGCACAAAGATAAGTCAATGATTAATCCAGGTACATTGACTGATCGCTCGTCTTTATTTCCTACAATGTATAAACTTATTGTATGTTATACTTTTATAATTATCGATTATTAAAACTGATATTCAGCTAAAGAGAGGCTGTGTTTCGTATTTTCACTGAAATTGAAAGGAGGCAGTTGTTATCGGCTCCGTTTTGTTATAAATATCCACACAGTGAAGATGACGCTCATATATGCAGCACGACGCCTCAACATTTCTGCTGTCTAAGTTGCTAATATTAAAATGAAAATAGGCAGTTCCTTAAATCATGTTTACATTTTATTGTTGAGAAAGTGAAACAACGAAGCCAAGGTGATGTGGATGAAGTTATAAAGTACACTGTTCCCTTTAAAGATTTACCCGTGTCCTCGGTATAGTCTTCTTTTCCGTATCAAACTGAGAAGAAGAGACTGCAGCCTTGATCAAACTTGCGAAGTCTGAACTTACAAGAAGAGGATGCGAGACTGAACTGTGTGTGGGCTACTTAATATTGAGGAAAAGCCCCAATCAGATAGGCGAACGTCTGCAGCCCCGCCTCCCTTTTCAGATGTCTCCGTCTTTCCCCATCCACACTGAGACGGAGCAGCAGCGTTTTAGAATGAAAACGGTCTCTCCGGCGTTTTCAAAAAGCTCCGTTTTCGGCGCTCGAGAACTCCGGCGTAGTGCGGACGGATGGCGTAACCGTAGCAAAACTTATGCGTTTTCAAACTAAAACGCATTAGTGTAAACGGGGCCTAAGGAAGAGATGGTCCCTAGCAGGCGGGGCTTTCCCCCCTCTGATGACACGTACAAAGGGAGAACATCAATTAAAGTGTTTCTGCAGACTGTTTTTATCAAGGCTGATTATAAACAATACAATTAATACAGTTTACCATTAGGAGCTGGTTAAAATCACACACTGCTGACACACATCTGCGTTTAAACCCCTTATTAAAGTGACTTTTTGCATAATAGGTCTCCTTTACAAAAAATGTCCTGGGGATACGCTGAGCTCTTGTAATAAAAATCTTGTCTAGCAGTCAATTTCACATCAGAACACAACATGTTTTAATAATGAGGAAGGCTTGACCGTGGTTACATGCTGCTGGAGCATCATTCTTTAACAAATACAAATGAGTGAACATTGAGTGACCAAATCGGCATCTAGTGTAATCTGTTTATGTCTGGTCTCAAAAATAAAATCTTTCAGAGGCGGCATGGTGGCTCAGTGGTTAGCACTGTGGCCTCACAGCAAGAAGGTCGCTGGTTTGAGCCTTGGCTGGGTCTGGGTTGCAGCTGGAAGGGCATCTGCTGTGTAAAACATATGCTGGAATAGATGGTGGTTCATTACACTGTGGTGACCTCTGATAAATGAGGGACTAAGCCAAAGGAAAATGAATGAATGAATGAGTGAATGAGTGAGTGTCTTTCATTTATGCTCTGGTCAGTCGTTTGCACTTTAAACAAAAGCAACTGGATTATCGTTTATACTAGATGCCGAATAAGTCACTCAATGTTGACTCATTTGTATTTATTGAAGAATGATAATGCAAAATTGTTCAGCCCTGTCACTAATTCACAAGCACACACACACACACAGAGACACAGACACACTCACCCTCCAGTATTTGGAGCACACCACCAGTAGTGAGAGCTGAGTGAAGGTGCAGAAAGAAATGCTCTGACAGCCCTGACAGTAGATCGGCTTCGACTCTTCCTCAAACACTGGGTCCAGATCCTGCTCACACACACACCCGTAAAACACATATGCACGCGCGCACACACACATACACACCCACAAATGCACATGCGCGCACACACACAGACACCCAAATTATTACACACATATGCGCACACACATACACACCCACAAATGCACATGCACATGCACACACACACACACACACACACACACACACACACACACACACACCCAATTGACCGCACACATATGCATATGCACACACACACACACACACACATACATAAATGTAAACACAGACAAAAAGATTATTATTTTTGTGTTGTACAGACACATGCATACAAGGCCAAATAAATAAATAAAAAAACATTCTGTATATTTATGTAAAAAATCTTTACATGTGTATAAATAATTTTTATTTTAACAAATTACATCATACACTCTATACAGGGAAAAAAAAAGAAGAATAAATAAATAAATAAATAATATTTTTTAAATTAAATATATAAGAAAAGAAAAATAAATAAATAAATAAATGTTATTTAAATTAATACATATGAAAAAAATAAATAAATATTATTTAAATTAAAAATATAAGAAAAGAAAAATAAATAAATAAAATAAATATTTTTTATTAAATATATAAGAAAAATAAATGAATAAATATTTTTAAATAAATAAGAAATGAAAAATAAATAAATAAATAAATATATTTTTTTTATTAAATATATAAGAAAAAAATATATATATATATATATATATATATATATTATTATTATTATTATTATTAAATATATAAGAAAAGAAAAAAATTAATAAATATAAAAAATGAAAAATAAACAAATAAATAAATAACTTTTATTTTTTAAATTAAATATATAGGAAAAGAAAAATAAAATTAAGAATTTGTAATACTTTAATATCATTGTACATAATAATTGTAGTGGTCAAATTCTCAAAGTGTGTTTACTGATGTGTGACTGAACAACTCACCTGCATTCTGCTGACGTCAGCAGTGATGATCCACACCTTCAGAATACCAGTGACTGAAACTGCCACCACTGTGTCCTCTAAACAGCACACACACAAAAAAAAAAATCACAATTAGTCTACAGCATTTTGTTGGTATGTTTTAATTAATTAAAGGTAATAAATTAAATATTAAATAAATATTATAGGAAATATTTAGAATTCAAAATAAATAAATTAAAATAACGGTATAACAAAAAATGTTAGCGTTTTGAAAAACCCTGACTTGAAACCAGTTATCTTCCCATTTCCAGGCAGCAGTTACCTTGTGTGCGATGCGAGCGGATGATGCTCATAGAGCTGATCCAATCCGGTGAAATCTTGGACACAAGCGAATAAAGCACCTCCAGACTGGTGGCGTCCATCACAAGGATTTCTGGGTAATGTCCGTGACACAAGAGACGACCTTCTCTCTGTGTGCCGATGGTGAACTGATAAAACTGTACAAAGAATACAAACATTCAGAAATAATTTCAATGTTTTATTGGTGATACAACAATAAGGTTGTATCAGTTAATGCAAGTCAAAATTATTCATGTGATTTTCTCAAATGTTTCCCAAATGATGTTGAACAGATTCAGGAAATTTTCACAGTATTTTCTATAATATTTTTTCTTCTGGAGAAAGTCTTATTTGTTTTATTTGGCTAGAAAAAAAGCAGTTCTTAGTTTTTTTAAAACCATTTTAAAGTCAACATTATAATATCGGTTCTTAATCTCATATATAAATCATATAAATGAATAAATGAGGCAATTTATTAAGAAACGAAATTTATTATTTATTAGGAAATTAAAAAATTATACTTTATTAATAATATTAATGATGATGTTTATTATTATTATTATTATTAAGTAGGATAATGTTTATTTATTTTTTATTTTTTTGAAAAGTCTACTTCTACAATTTGACATGTAAACCACTGCAGACATGTTCTAACTAACAGGCCCATGTCATATACAGCACAGATACTTCATAAATAACCAACTCTAAATTAAAAGCATTAACGTATGCTGTTTTTTGTTTTCACAAGCTTTGGAGAAGTAACGTAAACTCCGCTTTCAAATAATAGGTCACCTATAGCTTTCGTCATGAGGCTTTGTTCAAAATAACATCAATGGTTTCCAAGTGCACTGCGAAGGGAGCGCAATTGTAAACATGAAGATCGCTAAAACTGAACTATAAAAATAGTTTGAAAGCAAATTACACCTAAGAGAGATGACTTTAATGCTTTTTTATTTTTAATCATTCCCAGCTTAAATGTTAGAATGTTCTAAATGAGTAGGGCATAGGGGGGATAAGTGGGAATAGAACACAGCCTGGAACTACAGCTATGTTTCTAACTACAGCTCAAGAGGTGTAGTTGTAAGTGCACAAGTTTGCGACACAGTTTGCAAATGTTCGTTGGAACGACAAATTTGAGAAAATGGCAAATCAACAAGCTATGTTTGTAACGACGGAACTTGCGACCTTAGTTGGCTAACGATGGTTTTGGGAAACACACCCCTGGAAGGCGAATAATTCTGACTTCAACTGTATATACGAACATGAACAAACAATGAACAGTACATTTATTCATACATTTATTCATCTTTACTAGCATTTATTTATTAATTATCAATAGTTTATTAGTTATTTAATAGTTAAACAGACTTAAATTACAAAACACTAATGCTCACTGTACATAAGCGTGCCTAACTGACCCTTCCCTTCCCATAATGTCAATTATTTATTAGGCATTTTAAGGTTTTATGGTTTATTTTTTTTAATGTTGATGAAAGTGGGTTACCCAAAACTCCCATTAACCACATTTCAAACTATTACAATTCATACAAGTACCTATTTAGGTAATATAAAAAGGGCAAGAATGTAGCCTAATATTAATATAATGAAATCAGACCAAAATTAGATCACCTTTTATGCCCTAATATGGAAAACTTCAATAATAGGGTGTCAAAACTTTTACACATGGCTGATCTGCATGAAAACAATGGATGCTTGATCATATTTTATTTCCATGCTTTTGTAAATAATTTAGCAAGATATTCTTGTTTTGCATTCGTCAGGAAACAAAAGCCTTCTTCAGCTTTTGGAAATGACTGAAATTAAAAGACTCTTTCCTAGGCATGGGATGATAACCGTTTTATTAAGGTGTACCATGGTTTGGAAAAGTCAAGGGTTTAAAACCGTCAAAACTTTCTGCAATACCATTCCTAAGGTATGTGTAAGATTTTTTTATTCATGTTTTTTTTAGGACAACAATATCTCCAGCCGAAAAGATGCTGTTTTATATTAAATATTTATTGAAACAAATTAAGGCCGCAGAAGTCAATAATTTATTTAGCCTTAATTTAGTTTACTGCTTTAAAATATTTTAAATGTTTCTCAAAATAAATCAATTGTCTTTAAAAGGGAAAAAGTTGTAGTTTTTTACCCAGACATTTAAAAAGAATATATTTCAGAGCAGAAATCGCAATACCGTGATATTTTTATCTAAGGTTATCGTACCGTCAGAATCTTACACCGGCCCATGCCTACTCGCTCCACCAGAGCATATTTCACTTCAGTATTGCAGTGCCATTACATACATTTACTTCATCTTGGCTTTTTGCAAGTAAGTTTAATGATGTTAGAACAGTTCTGGTCAGGTAAATGTCCGACCAAATCTCATCCATCAGTTCTGTGTTTAGATGAAAGTGTTACCTGTATACCGGTGTGTGCACAGGCCAGTTTGGTGAACTCAATACAGCGTCCGTCATTGACGTCCCATAAACACATTTCCCTGCGCCAAACAGAAAACACAGCTAAGGTGAAACTGCAAACATTTCATCAGCTGAAAATCAAATGCACCATCTGAACATGCTTTAGCTGCATTTACACTGCACATCTTGATGGTCAATTCCGATTTTGTGACTGTATCTGATTTTTTACATCATCTTTTAGAAGTGACTCGTATCCGATCGTCTGCATTTACACAGCACACGGCAAAGGTGCAATGACCAGGAGAAAAAAAAAAAAAAGAGCGGGCGCTGACTAACAGCTGATAATTAAAGCGTGCTCTTTTCTCTATTCCTGTATGTAATCTGTTCGCTGCTTTTGACAAGCTGTTTTACTATAGTTTACGACAGAAAGCTTCTCATTTGTCCATCTTCTTTTGATATACTGGCTTTTTTAAAATCTTTAGGCATCTTAATGTAATGTCCATGGCGTGATTTATGCACGTGATGTAGCTATGCACTAGTTTTATATTAGTTTATATTGGTTACGTGGTGGACACTGCGCTCTCTTGCTCTCGTTAACATGCTTAAATACCTGTGTAATATGACAATATGAAAGCTGTGTGAGTCCTCGTGTATGAGATTTAAGGTTTGGGACTGCTGAAGTCTGATCTGAAAGGAAAGTGTCAGATTTGACATCATTCGCTTTGGTTTTAATGACGCGCGACTCGCATTGACAGGTGGAAATCCGATCTGCCTGCTTACACTGCAGACATGACAACACAGATCCGATTCATAACGGATAAGTTTCCACATATGAACTAGGCCTGAATCTGATTTGAGTAAATTAGAATCCATGTGATTTGTTCCTGCTTACACGGCCATATCCAATCTGTGCCACATGAGAGAAAAACATTGGAACTGAGTCACTTGAACAGTGTAAATGTGGCATTAGAAAAGAACAAACACCACAGTGGCAAATCCCAACACATCGAACTATATTCTCTGGCTGATATTTGCTCCAGTTTATCAGGACGTAATGATTTTATTCTCTTTTTATACTCTCATTAGATGGAAATGCTGCTTCATTCACAAATATTTTATGCCAAATTACAGTTTTGCATATAAATCTAATTCACATCTTTGACTGGACTCATAGATAACGTCTGTTTTTTCCTTAGCATTCTTCAGTATATCTTCCCTTGTGTTTAACAGAAGAAAGAAACTCAAACAGGTTTGGAACAAGTGAGTAAACGATGACAGAATTTTCATTTTTGGGTGAACCGTCCCTTCAATCATGTTTATGACAGATTTATGACAAGTTTGGTTATCTTGATAATGTTGTCATGACAAAGACAAAAACAGGTTGTGATGCATTTGTTTATGTCAAGCTGTCGTAACAAACAATGTCATCCTTGCATTTAAAATGACATGACTGAGCAAATGACACTTGTTATAAGTTGTTATAAGCATGCATAAAATCTCGTTTACATTCATGATGTGTTTTATAAAGACCCCTTTAAGTAAAGTGTTACCATTAAAACACGTTCTCACCCGCTTTCAGAAGCGCTGACGAGGTACTGTTTTTCACTTCCTGCGCTGGCCTTGGACAGACAGGTGACGGAGGCGGTGTGTCCAAACAGCAGAGCACGAGGATTAATCTGAAAACACAAACACACACACACACACACACACACACACACACACATAAACAAACACACACACACACACAAACAAACAAACAAACAAACAAACAAACACACACATACACATACACACAAACATAAACACACAAACACACAAAAACAAACAAACAAACAAACACACACACACACACACACAAAAAAAAAATAACATCAGATCATCCACAGCATTTTAGTGACCTTCATAAAAACACTCCATTAATTTATTTATTTCTATACAATAATATCCATATCAATATTAACGCTTGGGCATTGAGTATTGTTAATTTAAATTAATGGGATCATTTTAGCTGTTTTAAAGGCGACCCATTATGCAAAAAACACTTTTAGAATTCAGTTGCATGGAATAATACCAGCTTCTAATAGTAAACTGTATTAATTGTATTAGTTATAATCAGACTTGATGAAAACAGTCTGCAGAAACACTTTTTTTATTATTATTATAGTTTTGAAACATTACATAAAGTAATAATCCAAATTTAGATATATATGCTATATCCAGGAACATTACAATAATTACAACAACAATAAATGATAATAAAGCAAAAACATAACAGCAGACAAAAAAAAAACAACGTAATACAAAATACTTCTATACATATAAACAAAAATAATAGCTTAGGACAGTGCTTCTCAAACTGTGGTACGTGTACCCCTAGTGGTACGCAGGCTTCCTTCTAGTGGTACGCGGAGAAAATGTCATGTACATGCTACACACGTTTCAAAATGTATCAAAAATGATGTATATAATATGCCGTATATGACATATAGCCTATATTTCTGAGGTAATCTGCTACGTTTTTTCACTGTGCAGAGTTGTAGCTGCTTTACTGGGCCTACTACGCTACTGTATTTCAATACTGCTCGTTTTGATGGTACTTGGAGACTATTTTTTTCTGAGGTGGTACTTGATGAAAAAAGTTTGAGAACCACTGACTTAGGATACAATCATCGACTACAGCGGGGGATCAGTACCAGAGGAAAATTCCTTCATGAAATCTAACATTAAATCACTCTTATTGTTTGTAGTTTGCATTAGAGACTTTTTCAAAATTTCCATTCCTGACAAAAAGATATTGCATTTTGGTATACACTTCGCATATTTCTGTTTATGTATAAAATATTTACCTTGTAAAATGTAGATGTTAACAACATACTCATATGTTCTTTTTGTGTGTGAAAAAGTGCAAATTACATCTTTTAAAGAGAGCCTGTATTAATTAACATTTCTTTGCCCAAATAACACGTCTCTAACATCCTTCCAAAATTTAAGGGAGACATCACAGTAATAGAAAAGATGAGATCAGTCTTCCTCGTGTATATGCCAGTATTATCAATATCCATGAATTTAGATGAAGTTGCTTTGCAAGGATAAATGTTGTGAAGTAATTTAAAGTGCACTTCTGGCAACCTCTGATCACATATTTTGAAAGAAGGAAGACTCTCTCCTTTAACTGATTTATATAAATAAATCTGTGCAAACAGGTTTAACTGTGATCCCCAATATAGTTCAGTTTGATGATTATGTAAAAGACCACTATAAATGTAACAGAATATTGATTTGTATTATCATGTACTGTAGGGAATTATTTATTTGAATTATTTTTAAAGTTTATTTATTTTTTTAATTTACTATTATTATTTTTTTTATTTATTTATTTACTATTATTATTAATATTTTCAATTTTGCTATACTTTTATCTATTCCTGTTGTAATTGTATTTTAATTTTATTTGTTTGCTAAGTAATGTCAGCAGCAATGTTCAAAATGGGGGGAAAATTACATCCTTAAAATGTACAAAATGTTTTGTTAAAGCTTGAGAAAATAATCACAAATAAATATTTAAAATAAAAAAATAAATAAATAAATAAATAAAGAGCCCTTCTTTGACCTTATTTAAAAGGCAAAATTTAAAAGGGATTGAGCAGGCAGCTTTCCAATTAATATCAATAATTTTTGCTTTCCAATAATAATTCCCTTTTTTTTCCTTTTTTTTTTTTTAAACACAAATTTTGTGTTTAGACTGAAACAATTGTCTATTTTTTTATTATTATATGATGGAGAAAGTATGTCAACACCGTCAATTTTTAATTCTGGGAGTATCTTATTAACGCATCCATAATAAAGGTGATTATTAATTAGTTGTATTAAACCAGCTGGAATACCCTTAACCACTTGATGAAATTCTTTAAAAGGAATTGGAAAGTTATGAATCCTCATAAAATCTTCATAAGAGAGTATGTTTCCATTATCATAGAACAAATCTGTAACAAAATTGTCTGCAGAAACACTTTGATTGACATTCTCCCTTTGTATGATGTCATCAGAGGGGGAAAGCCCCGCCCACTGGTAACCATCTCTTCCTCATTAGTAGGCCCACACGGAATCTGCGCGCACAGAATTCCGCAGATTTTCCGCAGATTTTTAGCCCATCATTAATTCTGTTTATTTACTTGAGTAAATGTGTAAATCTGGATTTATTCAGTTTTTATTCAGTTATTTATTACTTTTTATTTAATATATTAAAGTTTTAGTTATGATAATCCGCTGGATACTGCCAAAATAATTCAGCAGAAATCCGCAGATTTTTACCAAAATTCTCAGCAGAAATAGCATTATTATTTATGCTCATTAGTATATGATGTTAGTCTTATTTTTGAATCTGCAACTATGCCGACACACAGGTATCTGTAGCTCCGCCCCTTTTTTTAAAAAAAGAGCATGATCTCATGTAAAGGGGTGGTCCAGAATGTAATGTTAAGGCTTGGTTGTGTTTAAAAGATGCAAAGCAATGTGTGCTCATGTTTCACTTGAGGGGAATCACGTTATCTCACTTTGATTATACACAGCTACTCAGCTAACATGAAAACGACTGTCATATTTCCTAGTTCCTCTGAAAGGCCCGCCCTTAAGTGACTCTGATTGGTCATCATCATAATGTGCTGCGATTCGCGGATCGGCTTCATGCCACGCCCGTAAAAGCACACTCTTTTCTGCTGTGTGAACAATCAGTCAACCGCAGTAAGTGAAAGTGCAAACTATATTAAAATATGACACTTTTACTGTCTCTATACGTGTATTCTAAATTAACTGGTACGATGTGGTTCAATCTGAGTTTGTTATTTGAGTAAAATGTCCTAAATCAGACACTTGTGACCTCTGACCTCCAGCTCGGGGGTCATGTCCCAGATGCAGATCTGTCCATCATGGCTGCCGGTGATGATGGTTGCCAGATCCTCCATCACCAGCAGGCTGGAGATACAGTGAGTGGGCGCATTGCGACTCCACAGGACGATGGGTAAAACCAGACTGTTTCCTGACATGTTTTCTGCGATACTGTGAAAAGAGAGAGAGAGAAAGAGAAATGAAAACAGAAGCCAGATGAAATCAATTCATTGCTGGAAACTCCAGATAATCATAAATGAGGAATTAAACTAGCTGAGTGAGGGGAACAAATGAAAGCCTAAAACTAAATAAATATAACAATAAATGCACACTATATACATTGAAATTATAATAACTCATTGTAACACATTTAAATGTGTGTGTGTGTGTGTGTGTGTGTGTGTGTGTGTGTGTGTGTGTGTGTGTGTGTGTGTGTGTGTGTGTGTGTGTGTGTGTGTGTGTGATTATTTTATAATTCTTGTTTGTGTAAAGCACTTTGTATTATCACTGTGATTGAAATGTGCTGTATAAATAAGCTTGCCTTGCCTTTCTGGTTTCATTAGGTGTCTGTTTCATTACAATATTAAAAAATTATATTTTCTTTATTTTGCAAAAAAAAATAAAAAATCCTGATGACATTTTTCCAATGTCAAAATAACAAATATGTATATTATGATTGAATTTTTTTTAATTTAAGGGTAATTTTAGAAAATAATGTTTTCTTTAAAAAAAAGTATATTAAAAAATATTAAAAATTAATAAATAAAAGTTTATAAATTATTATAACAAATATCAGAAAACATAGCACCATCTTTGGTCCACTGTAAAACCCAACAGTCAACTTTCTCAAATAAATTAAGTGTAGATAACTAAAATTCACTGAAAATTAATTCTACTCATTTGAACAGAGTTTTGAACTCAGTGTTAAAGGTAATGAGTTAATTAAATACCTTCAACTTAAATGGAGTAAGTTCAATACTCATATAGATTAGTTTTTTTTAACTCAAATGGTTTGTTGCAATCAGTTTCCTCAAATTGTTTGAGTTGCCATAACTTATTGGGTTTTAGAGCAGTTGGTTTGAGTTCTCTTCATTTATTGGGTTTTACTGTTCTCAAATTGCTTTGTTAACTCAAATGGATTAAGTTCACAGTACTCATTAGGATTAGTTTTTGAACCTAAATGTTTTTTTGTAAGCAGTTTCCTCAAACGGTTTGAGTTGCCTTAACTGATTGGGTTTTACAGTACTCCGTTGGTTTGAGTTCTCTTCAGATCTTCAGGGTTAAGTTCAGAAAATCTTTCCATTGTTTTTTTTTTTACATACACACACAAAAACACTAAACAATATTAAAACACTATAAAAATACAACAAATGCAGAAACAACGATCATATACAATTATAAACAATCCTGTTTTTTTCTAGCCCCCCTTTTATTACTATTTCCCAAATGATGTTTAACAGAGCAAGGAAATCTTCACAGTATGTCTGATAATATTTTTTCTTATGGAGAAAGTTTTGTTTGTTTTATTTTGGCTAGAATAAAAGCAGTTTTTGTTTTTTGTGAACCATTTTAAGGACAATATTATTAGCCCCTTTAAGCCTTTTTTTCTGATAGTCTCCAGAACAAACCATCGTTATACAATAACTTGCCAAATTACCCTAACCTGCCTAGTTACCCTAATTAACCTGGTTAAGCCTTTAAATGTCACTTTAAGCTGTATAGAAGTGTCTTGAAGAATATCTATAGTCTAATATTATTTACTGTCATCATGGCAAAGAGAAAATAAATCAGTTATTAGAAAATGAATTATTAAAACTATTATGATTAGAAATGTGTTGGAAAAATCTGCTCTGTTAAACAGAAATTGGGGAAAAATAAACAGGGGGCTAATAATTCTGACTTCAACTGTATAAAAACTGTTTTAATTTGAAAGAGAAAAAAAAATCACAAGTGTCCAAAAAAACCACTAAAATTATGCAATAATGACATTTGTGAAGTCATTTAAGGCATCTTTTAAAGTCGATGAAATTATACAATAACCCACACACCAGTAACTCTTTACCAATATGAAAACATACAACACACTTTAGTAACACTTTAGTTGAAGTAACATTTACTTCTTGCTTATTGCCTGCCTATTAGAACAGTTGATAGCACTTTAAAAATATGATCTTATGCTACATTCCTAATATCAACACCTAAACCTAACTTTCACCTTGCTAACTATTAAATAAGCAGTGAATTAGTAGTTTAATAAGTTTAATAAGTCTCAATTAAGAGTTGTTAATAGCATGAATATATAATAAACAATAAAGTGTGACCATATTTTCTAATACCCAAAGCTTTATTGGATATGCTTGGTGGTTCCCGCTAGTATAACTCCCATACTATATAATGTATCCTGTAAATAGATATACATTTCTTCTCCAGTCATCTCAGCTCATATCAATCAAAGTGAATAAAAAATATTAAGTTGAACTTTGCATAACTTAGCTGAAGCCAACTAGAGCAGCAAACGATCATTAAATCACTGAAATTGACGAACAGCACAGATTAACCTCAAAATGACACTCAAAAATCAATGTCCATCCCTTAAAACAACACACTCAAGCTGCTTCGTTCACAGTATCCAGCCTGACATAACACAACACATTGTGTTTTTTTTTATAATCAAGCCTAAAGATAATTGATAAGATAATTAAAATCACATCAGAATTGATTGGAATTAAACAGATCCACACAATGTTCTTGTTGCGTAAGGCGCAGATAAACGGATGTCAATGATTTTGACTGGAAGTGCTATTGAACACTTCCGGAAGTACTAGTCCAATAAAACAACACAAAATGACAGGCTAGCTTGCTTCAATGCAATATGAGAATAAAAACACAAAGTACATAACAATAATGCAAACTTTAGGTTGTGAAGTGGTGTTATTTTCTAATAATTCAACAGCCAGGAGAGCATTATTCTGCTAGTACTATGGTTAAAGCCAGGGTGCAAAATACAAGGGGGTTTGACAGGGGATTGACTGCCCTAATTAATTCTTGATTCCCCTGAAAAACAGCATGTATGGGGGGGTCAGGTCTCTAAATAGTTATAATAGCAATAGTATAATAGCTCTGATAGATATCTTAAATAACAATATAAACTATTAAAATAATAGATCACTTAATTATACTTCTGACCACCCCAAAACGGCCTATACCAATGTCTATGTGAGAAAAATTCATTGAACAGTCTGAAACTGGCAGTTCTACAGCACCGATACAATCATTTGAGACTTTTCTTGTAAGATTGGTGTTTATTTTGACATATAGCCTAGAACGAAAGTTAATTAGTCAGGTTTTTGTCCTCAATCTGCTCCTGTGTGTAGCACTGGTTTCTTCGACATCTCATCTAAAGCCTTCAGTTGTGTTTTTTGACATAACTGAAATCACTCAGTGTACTGATATGGAGCTGTAATGCGCTCAAAACCTGCCGGAACTACTTTAGCTGTGCATTTATCTGACAATAACGGCACACCATAGAATGCCCATCGGCCAATCAGAATCAAGCATTCAACAGACATGTAGTAGGATCAGATATATATCATTTACATAAGCACACTGACAAAAATATTCACTGAATTCACTACTTTTTTTTTTAAAGGTAAAACTAAATTTAGCTTAAGTTCAGCCTATAACAATTGTTTGCAACCACTTACTTAAAAAAAAAAAAAGTAGTAAATCCAACAAACCATTTTTTTTCAGTGCAGTAAAAAACTAAATCACTCGACTTTCCAAAGTGTGCCAGAATTTACTGAGAGCTCCAAGAAAAGCAATTGTTCAGTAAACCCAGATCATTTTAAAACTCAACTTACTCCACTTGTCCTGTTAGTAGTGCAATAACAGTAATGCAGATCAATTAAAAAAGCTTTTCAAATACATCCTAATTGTCCAAACACATGATCACACTTTATTTTAAGGTACAATTCTTGCTATTAACTGTGAATATTAGCTCAATAAACTCCTCATTTGTTGCTTATTAATAGTTATTAAGGCAGAAGCTGAGTTTAGGTATTGGGTAGGGATGTAGAATAAGATCATACTTTATAAGTACTAATAAACAGCCAATATCTACACAATACACACTGAAAAAAATGATGCACTGGATTTACTGCATTTTTTAAGTTAACTAGTTGCAAGCAATCTATATGTGCTGAATTTAAACAAGCAAATTAAGTTGAACATTACTAAATGTCATTTGTTTAAATTCAGCCCATATCAATTGTTTGCAACCAGTTACCTTAAAAAAAAGTATATGCAATTAATTATTTTATTTAGTAAAGAAACAAAATTACAGGATTTACCAAAATATAATTTAATGAGAGCTAAAAGAAAAGCAATTGTTGAATAAACCCAGATCAAATCTCCATTTACTCCACTTGTCCTGTTAGTATTGCAATAACTGTAATGCAGATCAATTAATAAAGCTTTCAAGTACATCCTAATTGTTCAAACACATGGTCACACTTTATTTTAAGGTACAACTCTTGCTATCAACAAACCGTGACTATTGGCTCAAACTCTTAATTAGCTGATTATTAATAGTTATTAAGGCAGAAGCTGGGTTTAGGTATTGGGTAGGGATGTAGAATAGGATCATACTTTAGTAATAATAAACAGTCAATATCTATACAAATTATAGACTGAAATAAAATAATTTATTGGATTTACTACATTTACGGTAAGAGGTTGCAAACAATCTATATGTGCTGAATTTAAACAAGCAAATTAAGTTGAACATTACTAAATAGAATTTGTTTGTTTAAATTGAGCCCATATCAACTGTAAATCCAATGAATTATTTTATTTAGTGAAGTAAATAAACAAAAATCAGGGTTTTTCTAAAATGTAATTTAATAAGAGCTCAAAGAAAAGCAATTGTTTAGTAAACCCAGATCAAATCTCCATTTACTCCACTTGTGCTGTTAGTATTGCAATAACAGTAATGCAGATCAATCAAAAAAGCTTTCAAATACATCCTAATTGTCCAAACACATGACCACACTTTATTTTAAAGTACAACTCTTGCTATTAACAAACCATTAACTGAATATTAGCTCAATAAACTCCTGTCTGTTTTTAATTTTTATTATTTGTTTTTTATTTTCTTATACTTGTCTTTTTTTATTCCTGTTCATGTGAAGCACTTTAAAATTGCTAGTGTGTATGAAATGTGCTATATTAATATACTAGCCTTGCCTAATTTACTGCGTATTAATAGTAAAGGCAGAAGCTGGGTTTAGGTACTAGAAATGTAGAATAAGATCATACTTTATTAGTAAAAAAACAGCCAATATCTTAAATTATACACTGAAAAAATGATTCATTGGATTTACTGTATTTTTAAGTGGTTGCAATTAATGTATATGAGCTGAATTTAAACCAATACTACATTTAATTTATTTAAATTCAGCTCATGTATATTGTTTACAGCCAGTTATCTTAAAAAATTGTAAAACCAATTAATTAATTGTTAGTGTACTATTTAATAACTTTACAAAAAAAGTGACCTTACTTTACAAAAAAAAGTAAATTTAGAACTTAAGTTAATTTAACGTAACTTTTATATTATTTTGCGCATGGTTTATGGTTTATTGACTTAAATTTTAAGACAACAGGTTTACTCACTTATTTTAAGTCTACTAATCATTTTTACAGTATAGTATGACACCAGTTAATGTTGAGAATTGATGCTTAAATATAAAAGTGTTACCAAACACACAAAGACCGACCTGACATGATTGCGTCTCCTCAGATTAAACCTGAACCTGCGAAACGCGCCTTTCATTTTCACTAAATGAACCAGCTTCATCCTGAAATGACTCCTTTGCAGATTCGGAAACAATAGAAGTGTGTGTCCCAATGCTGTCGACTCTCTCTCGGTCTGTCTGGCACTCTCAGACGAGTCAAAGCAAACCCTTTCAGACCGATCAATGAGCGCTCAACCATACAGACAGACACAGATTTACTGACCGCAACAGCCAATCAGCACAGAGGATTCAGATCTTCATCAGTGTCCACACATGCACCAATATACACTGAAAACCATATAATGTAACAGATCACAAGGGTAGCCACAGTGGCATGAACCACCAGTTATTATTACACAGCTGATGCCCTTTCAACCACAACCCAGTTTTGGGAAACACCCATACACACTCATACATTAGGGACAATTTAGTTCATCAGTTCCCCTATAGCGCATGTGTTTGGGCTGTGGGGGAAACCAGAGCACCCAGAGGAAACCCACACGAACACGGGGAGAACATGCAAACTCCACACAGAAACACCAACTGTCCCAGCAGAGACTCAAACCAGCGACCTTCTTGCTGTGAGGCTAACCAGTACATCAACATTCAGAAATAGAGGTCTCAGCAACTTCAATTTCCCACAGACTTTAAAGAGACTTTTGAATCTATTCAAATTATCTCTTGGTCTTCAAGTCAGAATAAGTTAGGACACAGATATTTTGGTCATTAAATAACCATTACTTCACGCCTGTTTTTACAGTTTAATTTACAGTATATGAAACATTAATGTAGACATCTGATTCTTACATTTAATATGCTTTGTATGCATCTAGGCTCGGCGCCACGGGGGGCGGGGGATGGAGGGGGGCATTGCCCCCACAGAAAGAGTTTGTGCCCCCCAGTTTTCATAAAGGATTGTTCAAAACTGAAAACTCTTTCTGTCATTAATTACTAACACTTCCGTCATTCCAACCTTCAGAACACACATTTAGATATTTTATAATATGAAATAGCAAATTAAATTATGAAAATTGTGAGATTAAAGAAATAGTCGGAAGATCTGATCCCTGCATCAGGTCAGGGTGTGCCCGTATAGCCTTTAAAGTGTGCACACGGCAGCGAAGGCCCACTCTAGAAGACTGGACTGTATGACCAACACAATCTCACGGCAATTCGTAACTTTTTGATTTAGTGGCTAATTCGTATGAATTCGTACGATCTAAATCGTACAATTAGGTACGACTTGCTCATCCCCCAATGACAGTTGGGTTTGGGGGTGGGGTTAGGTGCCACGCCTCCTTTTTAAATTCGCACAATTTCATACGACTGAACTCGTACGAATTCGTACGAATTAGCCACTAAACTGGCAAAACGTAAAATACTTACGTTTTCTCGTGAGATCAGGCTGGTATGACAGGTGCGCAGCCTAATTCATTACATGTTTTGTTTAACTAATTCTTTAAAATCTTGAGCTCTAAATGTAAAAAACGCAGAAGAAATCTGACGCTAAATTCATTTTAGCAAAGACGCAACTGCCTGTCGTTTTCACATTAGTTTTTCAGTTATAGGGGATATGTAACCTAATAACAATGTTTAGTTCACTGCACAGTCCCAGAGTAGTCTACACTGTATTTAATATTATAATTGAATATATTCATTATTATTAATATTATTAAAATGAACCCATGAAATTGACAAAACGCAGAACCCTTTTGAATGTTTGCTTTCATTTTCAAATTGCTAAAGCCAATTTTACAGTTTTGTAAAGAAACATCCCATTATGCAGCAGCATTAAGTTAGGACACTCAAAAATGCCTTTATAGAGGATCGGCCTGCCAAGTCAAGTTTACAGTGTTATAAATGAAATGGGTATAGCCTAGTGACTAAGTAAGTGGATTTGCCGCAGATCAACCTCTCACATGCGCTGCCTACCTGCTAAATGTTTTATTATAATAACTAGGAATGTAACGGTATCAGAATTTCACAGTACTGTAATACCTCAGTATGAATGACACGGTGCAGTATTTATTGAGTAATTTACAGGAAAACAAAACTAATGAAAAGACTCGAAAAAAGTGCCCAAAGTGTTTATTTACCTTAGCACTGAATATATTAATGACATACAAATCAGCCATCTATCTGTAAGCTTCGAAAGAGGAACTTCAATTTTTAAATTTTAATAACAAAAAACTATTAAACCATATAAAAAAAATAGTTTCAATTTAGTATTGTTGAAAACTCATCACATTCAACATTTAATCACTCACTCACTTAGATAGAGATGGGTTTTTTAAAGAAAATGATCATATAACTATAATCTGGTATGAGCTGGGGTCTCTGGGCATGTCCCCTGCAACAGAAAAACCCCTTTCATTTAGGACTGAGGTTTCTGGGACAGAGAGATATGATTTAGTCAAGGTGGACAGCAGTGGGTAACGTTGTGCATTGTCTTTCCACTACTTGAGAGGACAAGCCATGAGTGAGATAGAGGTCTGTTTGCGGTACAAGTCAATGTCTGCATCAATCTGAACAGTGTGCTGTGTTCTGCAGTCCCCATGACTGTTATTAGTCGTATTCCCCGACTTATATCTCACCACAGTCTGGCAGTGCCTGCATACTGTTTTTTCTTTGTCTGTCACCTTTTCTCCTTTTTCGTATCTTTTTAGAAAGAAACCGAAATGCTTCCACACATCTGATTTAAAACCCGCTTTAGGTTCGATCATTTCCAGCTCTTTTTCTTCCCCGCTACTAGCAGCACACTCCATTTCCACATTACTGGATCTGTAGTGACAACAGACCACAAAGGATGATGGCAGCGCCAAGGCTGATGGGAATTGTAGTTCCCGCTACCTCCCGTTCGCTTCATTCGACTAAGCAAACTTTTCTCAGAAATATAGTTTTATTGAGTCATGCGGCTACGGTAATATTGAAAAACATTACTATTGTGGTATGACGGTATTTACAATATTGTTTCATCCCTAATAATAACTGAAGCTTTTTTTAGGTATCTTTTTAATGTATTTCTAGTGCCCCCCTATGGGATTAAAATGCCCCCTCAGTTATGACATCCTGGCGCCGGGCCTCTATGCATCATCAAATGTAATTTGCAAACGTAAAGACCAAAACGCGGGATATCTGATCTCTGAATCACATTTATATATGCACAAACAGATATTACAACACTAATAAATGCCCTTCAGATTCTGTCTGGACGAACAAATAAAATAATTACAGCAGGAATAAAAGTTAGGCTGACAGAGAAAATGGCTAACAATCTCTATCGATATAACAGAGAAACGACAGACTTCAGCTTTTAACACTGTTTGAAATGAAACACTCAAGCCAGTCAACAGCAGATTTATTCACTTGAACACTTTTACTGATGTAATAGTGGTTTTATATGCGCACATTCATTTAATAACAGCGTGTGACATGCATCCTATATTGTTTACTATGGTACTTTGAATATTCAGTATGAAATCACCTGTGAATATGACTTCAGAACAACATTAGCTCTACTTATTTTACTGTAAACAGTGTTGTACTTTGATAGCCACTGGCTGCTAATATGATTTCCCCATTTACAATATGCAAAGAATACTTTTCTGCCATTACATCATCAAGGAGAAAGTGTGAATGTGTGACTATAAAACCAACTTTACCTCAATAACATTCTTATTTAGACTGAATAAATATCTGAGCAGTAAATAAATGCTATGTTAGCCCATAATGTTGATGAACACGTCATGTTTAATCTGTGTTAACATCATATAACGTTTATTTAAAGATATAAGTGTGTTTGTACACGCACATATGGGGTGTGTATCTTCATTATATGTTGCCTGTGTATGTTAATAACGCCTGAATGATGTTAGCGTGTGTGTTTGTGTATGTGTACACTGACCTCTGGCCCGTTCATCAGTGTGTTTATCGTCATTATTATGTGACGCCGCGTGTGTATTGTTTGTCCGAGTGTGTGTCGGATGAAGTGTCGGTGTGTTTTTTACTCACCGGAGCTGCTGTTTTATCGTTTCATTGTAGTTTTGCCGTTGATTTAATGAAAATATCGCAGCGACGCTGGGTAATTCCGCAGCGGCTCACTGATCAGCTGACGGGAGCACGCTCGTGCGTCGTTGCGTTATAAGCTGACGTCACGGCACGTGCTATGCCGCCCTCTATCATTCACACTGCAATAATATTAACGTTACTTGAAAAACATCATATTTATGTAAAGATATGGGCTAAAGTTAAGCCAAATTGTGAACATTTCACAACTGAGAATTAATAATATGTACTAAACCGTGTAACATTAGAAACAGAAAAGCTTAAAAACATTTCTAAAGCATTATGTATATTTAATTTGGTTTATTGAACTAATAAATTATAACTATTCGTTTATTTGTACCCCTTGCAATTGATTATACTTTGATTGTATTCTGTTAATATGCTTTCTGACATTTTTATTTTGTTTTATATTTAAAGATGTTGTTAAACGTCTTGTACTCAGGGATGGGCAAAATTCATTGAAATGTATTTTTAAATAATCTTAATATTAAGTGTATCAAAATATACTACAAAATACAGCAGCCAGAAAATTATCAAAATAAAATTTTGTATTTTATAACTACGACAAAATACTTTTACAAAAGAGCATGACATTTCTTCACAAAGCTTCCATCAACAGGCCTGATCAATCCCTTCACCATTAAACTGACTCAGTGAAGTAAGCATTGCTTGATAACAACTAATAGTAACTTGTGTTTCTGGCTGAGTTTTATATAAAAGTATGAGTTATATTCATCCATCCCTCTTTCTCATTCTTCATCCATCCATCCATCCATCCATCCATCAATCTATCTATACAGTTGAAGTCAGAATTATTAGCCCGCCTTTGATTTATTTATTTATTTATTTTTCTTTTTTTTTTAATATTTCCCAAATTATGTTTAACAGAGCAAGGAAATGTTCACAGTATGTCTAATAATATTTTTTCTTCCGGAGAAAGTCTTATTTGTTTCATTTCGGCTAGAATAAAAGCAGTTTTTAGATTTTTAAACACCATTTTAAGGCAATTTTATTAGACCCCCTTGAGCTATATTTTTTTCTGATAGTCTCCAGAACAAACCATCATTATACAATAACTTTCCTAATTACCCTAACCTGCCTAGTTACCCTAATTAACCTAGTTAAGTCTTTAAATGTCACTTTAAGCTGTATAGAAGTGTCTTGAACAATATCTAGTCTAACATTATTTACTGTCATCATGGCAAAGAGAAAATAAATCAGTTATTAGAGATGAGTTATTGAAACTATTATGATTAGAAATGTGTTGGGGAAAAAATCTGCTCTCCTTTAAACAGAAATTGGGGAAAAAATAAACAGGGGGGCGGGGGCTAATAATTCTGACTTTAACTGTGTGTGTATATATATATATATATATATATATATATATATATATATATATATATATATATATATGTATATATGTATATATATATATGTATATATATATATGTATATATATATGTATATATATATATATATATGTATATATATATATATATGTATATATATATATATATGTATATATATATATATATATATATATATATATATATATATATATATATATAGACTCACCAGTACCTATACACTCACCATTTCAGCAATATAACAAGATAGTTTAAACCTTTTTTTTTAACCATCTTGAGGCAATTCATTCTGCAGGGTTCAAACACATTTCTATGTATGACTACTAAAATTCCAAGACTTTTCCATGATGTTTCCAAAACTTTCAAGTAAACATTCATGACCTAATGTTTAAGTTATGTCTATATACAGTACATGTAATAATTAAGTAATTTAAATTTATTACAGCATATCAAAGAATGAGACAATCTACACTCACTGGCCACTGTATTAGGTACACCTTACTAGTACCAGGTTACTGGTTACTGTTACTGGAAATATTCCTCAGAGATTTTCCTCCATATTGACATGATAGGATCACACAGTTGCTGCAGATTTGTCGGCTGCACATCCATGATGCCAATCTCCCGTTCCACCTCATCCCAAAGCTGCTCTATTGGATTGAGCTCTGGTGACTGTGGAGGCCATTTGAGTACAGTGAACTCATTGTCATGTTCAAGAAACCAGTCTGAGATGATTCACGCTTTATGACATGCTGCGTTATCCTGCTGGAAGTAGCCATCAGAAGATGGAGACACTGTGCTCATAAAGGGATGGACATGGTCAGCAGCAATACTCAGGTAGGATGTGGCGATGATGCTCAATTGGTACTAATGGACCCAAAATGTGCCAAGAAAATCTCCCCCACACCATTACACCACCACCAGCAGCCTGAACCGCTGATACAAGGCAGGATGGATCCATGCTTTCATGCTGTTGATGCCAAATTCTGAGCCGAGCATCTGAATGTGTCAGCAGAAATGGAGACTCATCAGAGCAGCAACGTTTCTCCAATCTTCTATTGTCCAGTTTTGGTGAGCCTGTGTGAATTGTAGCCTCAGTTTCCTCGTCTTAGCAGACAGGAGTCTCCATTTCTGCTGCCACATTCGGATGGTCGGGTCAGAATTTGGCGTCAACAGCATGAAAGCATGGATCCATCCTGCCTTGTATTAATAGTTCAGGGTGGTGGTGGTGGTGTAATGGTGTGGGGGATCTAAAAGCTATACTTGTGTTGTAGAATAACCAGCTAATAGCTAGCCCATATAAAAAAAGGTGTAGGCTGTTTTCAGGAAACCCTTGATTTAAAAAGGCATTAACAATATCCTATTGCAAACTCATTTCTAATTTTTAACTATGAAAAGCTCAAGAAGTGACTTGTATGGGCATATATAATAGTTTGCAGTGCTATATTGTCTATGTTGGTGTTGTATATTACACTACAAAAACTTTGTAATAACCTGCCAGTACATTTTCTGTTATTTTACACACTTATTTCTCTAGATATTATTCCTTATGGAGTTTGCATGTTCTCCCTGCCTTCGCGTGGGTTTCTTCCGGGTGCTCCGGTTTCCCCCACAGTCCAAAGACATGCGATACAGGTGAATTGGGTGGGCTTAATTGTCCGTAGTGTGTGTGTGTGTGTGTGTGTGTGTGTGTGTGTGTGTGTGTGTGTGTGTGTGTGTGTGTGTGTGTGTGTGTGTGTGGATGTTTCCCAGAGATGGGTTGCAGCTGGAAGGGCATCCACTGCGTAAAACTTGCTGGATAAGTTGGCGGTTCATTCCACTGTGGCAACCCCAGATTAATAAAGGGACTAAGCAGACAAGAAAATGAATGAATGAATTAATTATTCCTTATACATTACATTTCAAATGAGTAAACTGCTAATAAAGTCACTTTGTTAAACTGTAGAGTTGAATTTTCAACATCCGAAATCTACAGATCAACATCCCATAATGCAATTCACAATTATAAATACCCCAAAAATACACAAATGTTGAATAAAGAAGATAAACACTAGAGAAAGTCAAAGCAAAACACATCAACATCATGGCAGCTTTTAAAAGATGGGCTTTTATTCATGGCTGCGAAACGAACAGAACCATGAAGAAATCACAATAATTGTTTTTAAAACTGTATTACATACAATTGCTTTCAGAAAAGAAGATCAGTGTCGAGAGACTGAACAGAGACTTCAAAATGAACGGCTTGAAATGAAACCATCAGACATTAGTGACGTATCCAGAAAACAGCTGCTGGGGAAAAAACATCGAGAGAAAAGTGCAAAGACAAACAAGTCCATAATGCCATGCAGCGCTCCAGACCCTGCTAGTGTTTCTAGAGGAGATAAACACCGCATCAGGCCAGAAACACCCACAAAAACCCAGACTCCAGTTAGTATTTCACTTATTTACCTGCATTAACTCCACAGACATCTGATTGTAGAGAATTATTAGTATTATACTGCAGGGGTTAGTCGTTTAATGAAGGAATATTGAGAAATCTGTAGAGAAACGTGCAAATCGTAATACAGCGGACATTATAATGGGCATTTTGGCGCATAGATTCACTGCAAATGTTCATCATCACAATGAGAAACGTGTTGAGATTACTGAAATACAGAAAAATTAATTACAATGGTGTGAAATAAAGTTAAATGGAATATTAAAATAAGTATTTGTTATAATAAATATACAGTAAATCATTAATGAGAATGTTTGTGTGTGTATACGTGTGCAAAGAAAATCTTCAGGGTCATATATAAACTGGGACTATGTCTCCAGGTTGACCTGGGAACGCCTCGGGATCCCCCTGGGGGAGCTGGAGGAAGTGTGTGGGGAGAGGGAAGTCTGGGGTTCTCTCCTGAGACTGCTGGCCACCCCGTGACCCGGCCCCAGAAAAGCAAATGAATGAATGAATATATTTATATACATGCATTCATTTTCTTTTCGACTTTGTCCCTTTATTAATCTGGCATCGCCACAGTGGAATGAACCGCCAACATATCCAGCATAAGTTTTACTCAGTGGATGCTCTTCCAGCTGCAACCCAACATTGGGAAACACCCATACACACTCATCCACTAGACAATTTTAGCTCACCCAATTCTCCTACAGTGCATGTCTTTACACTTGTGGGGGAAACGAGAGCACCCGGAGGAAACCCACGCCAACACGGGGAGAACATGCAAACTCCACACAAATAATGTCAACTGACCCAGCCAGGGCTTAAACCAGTGACCTTCTTGCTGAGGCGATTGTATGACTTTTAATATATAAAAACCTTTTAAATGACTTTTATTACTGATTGTAAGCTTTTAAAATGCAGTCCATCATTATCACAGCAGCACTGATGCCAATTCTCCTTCATATAAGCTGTGTTTTTAATTTGTTTTATAAATCCAATTTATTTGGAGTTTTCTCAAATTTGGAACTGCACGTCTCTCACGCTGTATTTAGATGTAAATCTTTACGTTTTTAACTTCAAGAAAGGTTATTCAGAATAATGGAGTGAATATTTTCACAGTGTTATTAGGCAGATGTGCATGTGTGTGCATGTGTGTGTGTGTGTGTGTGTGTGTGTGTGTGTATGAAAACTACTCCGATTACTGAAATACAGGTAAATTATAACAGTAAAAGTGGTATGAAAAAAGATAAGAAGTATATTTGTTATAATAATTATACAATAAATCAATAATGAGAATATTCATGCATTGAAGATTTTCTTTGCACACTTCAAAATCTTAGAATAAATGATAAAGTAATAATTAAAATCTTTTAAATGAATTTTAATAATTATAAGTTTTGAAAATGTCGTCTATTTTCACAGCAGCACTGATGCCGATTCTCCTTCATATAAGCTGTATTTTTATTTTAGAAATGCAATTAATTTGTTTTTTCTTCTTAAATTTGGGCTGAATTATGAACTGCACGTCTCTCATGCAGCGTTTAGATTTAAATCTTTACATTAAGGTTATTCGGAATAATGGAGTGAATATTTTCACAGTGTTATTAGAAAAACACAGCGCAGAGAGTCTGTATGTGTTTGTGTGTTTGTATGAAAACTATTGAAATTACCGAAATAAAGGTAAATTATAATGGCAAAAATGGTATGAAAAAAAGCATATGTTATAATAATTATACAGTAAATCAATAATGAGAATAATCCTGCATTAAGTGTGCGCAAAGAAAATCTTTAGGGTAAAAAATAAAAGTAATAATATCTTTTACAATTTAGTCTATAACTATCACAGCAGCACTGATGCCAATTCTCCTTTAAATAAGCTGTATTATTTATTTATTTATTTATTTATAATTGTCAGGTTGCAATATCCCGAATTTTGCTTGCTAATCTTACGCCCCATTCACACGGGGCTTCAGCGTCAATGCTTGACTGAAGGCGTGTCTGAAGTTAGGGCTGAAGTGATCGTCATAGCAGCGTCAGCCAATGAAATTCAGTCAGCAATAGGCCACTGTCTAGCTGGTGTATTTGCATACAGCGATCTGATTGGCTGACGCTTCCATAAGCTAGTCCCAACTTCTGCAGCGAGCAACGCCTCTGAAGCAGCGCCGACGGATCCACAATGCAGTTCGGCAACGTCTGACGTCACCTATTTAAAGTGAACGGGAAGCGTTGACGCTGACGCCCCATGTGAATGGGGCATTAAGCTAATTGTAATGGTTTGTTTTGGTTTAATTTGGAATTTCCCCAACCAATCGCAGAACTCAGGAGACCAGAGTGAGTGCTCCGACTTGGTCCCCCCGGTCCATTTTTTATTGATTTTATAAACGCAATTAATTTGTGTTTGTCTTCTTAAATTTGGGCTGAATTATGAACTGCAGGTTCCTCACTCAGAAATATGCTGTATTTAGAGGTAAATCTTTACATTTTTAACTTTAAAGGTGTGGTTATTCAGAGTAATCGTGTGAATATTTTCAATTTTTGCAGTGCTATTAGAAAGACTGACTGCAGTAAGTGTGTGTGTGTGTGTGTGTGTGTGTGTGTGTGTGTGTGTGTGTATGCATGTGTGTTTGTATGTAAAATATTTACTGAAAAACTATGGTAAAAATGCCATGCAAAATATTAAAAAGCATATTTGAAATAGTAATTATAAAATTAATTAATAATGAGAATATTTATGCATTAAAATTTTGAAGTGTGCAAAGAAAATATACAGGGTAAATAATAAAGTAATAATTTGAATATTTTAAATGGCTTAATTATAATAAGCTTATAAAATTTAGTCACCCATTTTCACAGCATAATTGATGCCAATTCTCCTTTAAATAAGTTTAATTTTTTATTGATTTTATAAATGCAATTAATGTTTTTCTTGTTAAATGTGGGCTGAATTATGAACTGCACGTTTCTCACTCAGAGATATGGTGTGTTTAGACGTAAAATCTTCAAAAAAGGTTATTCAGAATAATCAAGTGAATAATTTCACAGTGTTATTAGGAAGACACACTTACCGCAGTATATGTGTGTGTGTGTGTATATATGTGTGTGTGTGTCTATGAAAACACCCCCACACACTGGTCTAAATCAATTCAAGACATTGAAGCTTTAATAACGGAGTCTGTGCTGTTTTACAGGACAATAATAGTGTCAGTCAGACCAGCAAAATTAAAGTTACAACAGTGTTTTTGAATAAAACTAGAGCTAAACACAACTAAAAAAATATATATAAAAGCAAAAGCAAACATAAGTGGTCATATTACTGCAGGATGAAGTCACAGCTAGTTTAAAAACAACCTTCACATGTTTAATATGCATGTAAAAAACAAAAACAATGCAGTATTCAGACATGTAAAGCTACGCAAATGCATCTTTGTAGGGCAAATCTCAGAAATAGGTCACATTTCAGCCAAAAATGATTAAGGTTTGTTTTTCACATTTATTCACAAAAAAGCTCAAATGTCATTCAAGTAAATATGACTGAATAAATGTGATATTTTTGAAGCTCCTGTTGTTGGTGTTTTCATATGTCTTGGTGTTTTTTTGTTTGATTGGGCACCCAGGTGAGATAGTGCATGCTTTTGATAAAACTATTTCTATATTTAACCTTTAAAATGACATTTTCCATAGCAATACACACATTTTGAGCCTTTATTATTCTCGATTTGATACTAAATTACTGTCAAATAAGTGGTTTTCGTATGAAAGATGGTTGATATTTAATATGAGTCTTACAACAACGCTGGATAAATAATAAAGCTCTGGACTTATGTTATGAAGAAACGCAATTCTTATCTCTCTCTCTCTCTAGATATTTATATGTATGTACCAATTTGAATGTTATCAGGGTGTTTACTATTTTTGGAAAAAAAATTGAAAACATTTTTAAAAAATATTTTACATTAAAGATTGTGAACATTTGTTGTGCAAGCTTCACAATAAAATATTAATAAAAAAAACTTATTTAATGGAAGAAAAGCAACCTTTGATTTTGATTAATTTCAACAAAACTAATCATTTAGCATTCATTTTACACCCAAAAACAATTGTAACTGTGTGATCTTAATGTTATCAGTGTTAACTGTTTTTGGTGGGGGGGAGATACTTTTGATTCTAATAATACAGATCCACAAAAAAAAAAAAAAATTATATATATATATATATATATATATATATATATATATATATATATATATTTTTTTTTTTTTTACTTTAAAGATCGTGAACATTGCTCAATTAAAAAAATAATAATTTAGCATTAAAGATCATGCATGTTTGTTATGGAAGTGACACAATAAAAGTCATAATATTTTTTAGGAAAACAAAAAAACGTTTGATTTTTGACTGAAATGTGACAAAAGCATGAAATTCCTCGACGTTTATTTTCAAAAAATCTGAATTTTCCATCCAAAAATAAACGCGAGTCAATCAGAACATTACCGCAAGCATATTTTTACACGCTTTCCTCAAGATTACATCAGGCGTTTCACTCCAGATCATCATATTTGTGTTATTTTAAGCTGTTTATAGCCTCCTATTTTATTGTAAATCTGACGGCACATTTGATCCTAAAAATCAGAAGCATGCAGCAGAGCAAAGCTGTTAATTTAACAACTCTTCAATGACATTCCCAATACATCATTAGTGGTTATTAATATTCAGATTGAGATTTTCTTGTGTGTATAAAGCAGATGAACGCCTCAGCATTAATGAACAACTGTTAAATCAATAAAAACCTTTAATAAAAAGATCCACACGCTAAATGTGAACAGTACAAAAACAGATGGGCTTAAAATGAAAGGTATTGCCTGGTTTTGCCTCACTGCGTCTCCGATTTCTTCTTGTTTTTCTTCAGGAATGACGGCGTGCGAAACTTCTTCTTCTTCTTTGACGGGGATTTGTTGGGCGATTCGTCGCTGCCGGCTGCATCATCCCCAGCGACAGGCTCCTCCCCTTCAGGCTGAGGGGTGGAGTCTGTCTGTCCAGGGGCGGGGTCTTCTGAGGGGAGGGCAGTGGCTTCAGAGGCTTCGTCGGAGGTCAGGTCGGGGAGGGTCTGTCTTAAAGTAGCGGCGTCGCTTTCTTCTTTAAATGTCTGCTCCTGCTTCACTTCTGTGGATGGGAATGAGGAAAACAAATGAGTTTGCACATTAAAGACGAAGGTATGGTGGGAGAATTCAGCGCTCAACAGCTTTAAAAGCAGAAAAAAACTCCAGCAAACGCTTGATTCCCTGCAATATAAATCAGACTGACATCCTGATACAGACGCTGATCATTAGCTTTAATTATTAAACCGCTAAACACTTGGATTTCAATGCAACTACCTAAAAAACAACCAATTTTGGAGTGAATTAAGGGAAAATTGGCATTGTAATTTGAATTTGCTGAATGTAGGCAATTATAATCATTCATGCTTTAAAATCCACAACTCTCAAAAACAACAGTGCACAACAATTTGCATGAAGTTGACTATGATTTTAATAATTAATTGAGCAATTTCATTGTTAATTGTCTTTCAATTAATTACAAATTGTTGTTTTTTTGTCATTCGGAAGTAATTGAGGAAAAAGCAATTGAGTTTGCACATTAAAGAAGACGGTATGATGGGAAAATTCAGCGCCCAATAGGTCAGCCTTTAAAGCAGAAACAACTCCAGCTTGAATCCCTGCAATATAAATCAGACATCCGGATACTGAGGATAATCATTAACTTTAAATCTTAAACCACTACAACACTTGGATTTCAATGCAATTACCTAAATAACAACCAATTTTGTAAACTAAGGAAAGATTTGCATTGCCAGGGATGTTAATGTAAGAATTATAACCATGAATGCTTTAAATTCATGTAAATTATTATTTGAGTTTTATGAGTTTAATAATTAATTCATCAATTTTATTGTTAACTGTCTTTCAATTAATACATTTTTAAAATATTATTTATTTTTAGATTCGACAAAATTGTAATACCAACCAAAGGGTCTGAATTATAGTTATACAATACAGTAAAATCTAAAGAAAATTATGTGTGCATTTTTAAAAGAGATATTTGTATATTAATATTACTTTCTGGCTGCAAAAGTTTACATATATTATATATACAAGATATGCAGTTTTCCTCTCTTTATGCAGTTTTAATTAAATATATATATTTTTATATTATATTATCATTCATAATTTAATTTAATAAATAAAACTGCAGCAAATTATTGCTTATTATATAATATAAAGAATTAATATTGTAGAATTACACACACACACACACACACACACACACACACACACACACACACTCTCTCTCTGGCTGATAGCTGTGTGATTTTCTGCAATAACAGCACTCTTACAGCCTCTGTAATAAGTAATAAGGGTTATTTATTAATCTGCCCCCCCCCCATACAGTTTGACAAACATTGCAGCTGTTGAACAACATAATGTCCTTACGAGGTTTTTTAGGCAAAAATGGAGAATGTAGTTGTTTCGATTGCAAATATGCATTTTATTTACAAGGATAGTGTTTATTTTAAATATTTATCATTTAACATTGACGGTTGCACCACAGGATGGCAACAGAGACCACATAATAAGCTCTTAGAGGAGAAAAACGGCAGATTTTCAAAATTCATTACAGCTGAACAAATCATAATTGAACAGGTAAGTGACAATAAGTCGATCTCTCTCTCTTGTGTATGCTGTAGTGCTGTATTTATACCACAGTAATCTGCTAGTGTTTGCTTTGGCTTTTTCATGGATAGTTAGTGATCTACTGACTGCAGCAGAGAAACACTGAGAAATCCCTGTAGACTGATGCCATTTCATGCTGTTCAGCTTTAAAATCTTAAAATGTGAGCTAAATCAGCTGTTTTGTCATCACTTTAGACATTATGCTAGAGAATCATTCAAACACTAGCTCTAAAGTGAATGAGTGAATAAGCAGCAGTTTCTGCAGTTCTAAAGTCAGCTACAGATGTGAATGGAGGAAGAAAGTAGTACCTCATACAAAAAAATTTTATGACTCGTGTTTGATTTTCTTTTTTATATACATGATTATGCCGTTGAACAGTTGTATAAACACAATATCACACGAGTAGCAGTGCGGTATGACTATAATGTCACTGGTGGGACACTGAAGCACTCTGTCTGCAGCCTCAAGCCAACGCACACCTCCCACCAGTGCTGATACACAGCCACATCACACTGCAACTCCTGTGACATGTGATGTGAAATTTGCATTAAACAAAATATACAATTGAATCCAATACTTCATTATTTAAATTTGCAATTAAATCAAACAAATTAGCACCGATTATTTGTTAAACATTAACATCCCTACATGCAAACTATTAAAATTAGATTTAATCTCCAAATTCAATAACAAGCATATCTTGGGACTCCTACACTTTGTTCATCTCTAACCCTCTCAGAAAATAATCCACATCAGCGTCTCCAGATCATGCACACAAGCAGCAAAACCGCATCAGCTGAGCTCTTCAATCAGAAATACAATCAGAAATCAGACATATTCATATTCACAGAGAGATTTCAGCTCTCAGACAAACACCAGTAATAAAGACACACACACACACACATCTATATGAAACACTCACAACTGTCTGAAACCTACAGAGAGAATCAACCACATTTATAAACGGAGAAATATCAATATTACAAACATTCTGCATATGATTTGGAGAGATACCGGAAGCGTAATATTCATACTTTACCTGATCTCCTGAAGCATTGCATTAAAATGCGCATTACAGAACCCGCTTTGTTAATATTAGAGGTTAAGAGAGGAAAAAAGCAGAGGTTTCTAGGGAGAGATTTGTTGCTGGAATGATCGCACTCAACTCCAGATCCTTTCAGCAAAATTCAAATGTTCTTAAATGAACAAATCAAGTCTTTTACATCCATTTGAACTGTAAATTGTATAATTATTAGGTAAAGTGTCTCTATAAATATTTAAACATTTATAGAGAGACAAACACAATTTTGTGAATGCTTCTAATGCCTTATATGACTGTAGAGCTTTGATTGGCTATAACGCCTGTCTATTAATTGTTTACAAATTAGGGAATTTAACAATTTAAATTGTAATCATTAAATTAAGTTACAATTAAAATTACACTTTAATATTATATTATTTTTTACAAAATGAAATTTTAATTAAATTGTTGTAAAATTAATAATGCATCAAAGTATCTGCTAATATTATAAATATTTTAAATCCAATCAAATCCTAATGGATAAATGTCATGGGGGGGAAAAATGTTATTTAAATTTTAAAAATCAAAAATAAATTGCAATCAAGTTATACTTTAATATTATAATAACATATTATAATAAAATACTATTATCTTAATATAGTTTAAATGACATTTTAATTGAATTGTAAGAAGTATAAACTATAAAGAAAAATTCTAATTATTAAATCAGAATTATAGAATGAATAATGCATCAAAAAAAATCTGCTAATATTATAAATATCTTTACAAGCAGCTAAATCCTAATGGACAAATGTTATCGGAAAAAACTGCTATTTAAATTGTATTTATTACATTTAATTACAATAAAAATGAAACTTTAATAGTATAATGTTATAATGGTTTAAAAATTATATTTTTTAATTGAACTGTAATTAATATAAACTGTAAAGAAATATTCTAAACATTAAATTAAAATTACAGAATTGATAATGCATCAAAATCTGCTAATATTATAAATATTTTTAAATTCTGCAAATACTAATGGATATATGTTATGCGGGGGAAGGGGGGGGAGGGGGATTAAATTAATCATTGAAATAAATAGCAATAAAAATTACACTTTAACATTATAACTTTTTTTATCAAATCTTTTAATTTAATAGTAATAACTATAAAGAAAAATTCTAATCATTAAATTATAATTATAGAATTCATAAAACATCAAAAAGTTTCTGCTAATTTGGACTTGTGAATATGAACAGGTATAGATTAATCATGGGAGGAATATGATTAAGTATCTGTACAGTTGTGGACATGTGCATACATGTATTTATATTTTACATATGTTTATTTATTATAATTAGTCGTTAAATTAGATTTATAGGAATAATAATGCATTAAAAAACCTGCTAATTTTATTACATCCAGTTACATCCAGTCAAACCCTAATGGACAAATGTTGAGGAAAAACTTAAATTTAAATTTTAATCATTAAAATAAATAGCAATAAAAATTATACTTTAAGATTATACATTTTTTATTTAATTATTTAAATAAAATTATTTTTACTTTTTAAATTCTTTATTAATTTAATTGTAATAAATATAAACTATAAAGAAATATTTTAAACATTAAATTGGAATTTTATAATTAATAATGCAAATAATACAAATTAAATTTGCCAATATTGTATTGTTATAAAATGACATTTTAATAGAATTTTAATAAAAACAAAAATTATGTAAATGTGTAATAATCATAAAATTTATTTATAATAAAAAGCATTATATATAACATTATATTGTTATAAAATTATATCTTATAATTGAATCTGAATAAATATAAAGAAATAAACAAAAAATAATAATTTTAATCAAATAAAAATAAACTGAATAGAATTACATTTTTAATACAACATTTTAACAAGGTAATTAACCAATATTATATTGTTATAAAATTACATATTTTAATAAAATTTGAATAAATATGAACTATAAAATAATTCTTATTAATAAATTTAATAGCAATAAAATTTTATAAAATATATCTTATAATTGAATTTGAGTAAATATAAACAAAAAAAATATAAATAAAATTACAATTAAATACAAAAACGAAACAAAACACAATAACCTCACAGTTAACCAAACAGATTCCAATCAACTGGAATTAAACAACTGAAGTTAAATCAGATTATTCCAGTCATGACTTGCTTCTGTGATCTGGAGTGGTGCAGATCATCCTCACCAACACTGATTGCAGATCAGCGCCAGAGGACGGATAAAAATAATGATGATCAGCGGATGAAGCCGTGTGGCGGGTCAGAAACTCACTATGGTACTTACTATGGTAACAGGTACTCTTTAGCATTTCCATCTCCTGAGTGTGTGACGCGGCCACAGAAGAAAAAGCACAAGTAGAGAGAGAATGTCTATGCAGGTCAATCACAGCCACCGGGTTAAATTAAAAGAAGTGGACAGAAACCATAAAGAGAAAACACACACACAAACAGAGCCATTCTTGAAGACCCCATAGAAATGAGCATGAAGGAGAATGAAGACATTGAAGACTTTACGAGACATTTCCCAGAGCAGATTACACCGGAGAGGACTCTACTTACTTTAAACTGCACTTTACTTTCTTTTAACTTTCATAACTACACATGAAATGCGGTAAAAGCTATTCTTTGCACATTAAAATGCGCATCGTTGTCACAGTTGGTTAGGATAAAAACGAATAAAAATTAATATATTTAGATATTACTAAATATAATATTATATATATTAGATATTAATTTACTATATATATATAGTATAAATATATTACTAAATATATATTATATATATTAGTTATTAATTTACTATATATATATATATATATATATATATATATATATATATATATATATATATATATATATATATATATATATATATACTTTTTACAACTAAAAACAAAATATGTATTTCAGTATTAAATTTTAATGCATGTATAAAACAATTATTCAAATAATGTCTATCTAGATCTATATTATATCTAAATATCTACCCATCAATATTTAGATGACTATCTATCTGTGATTTTAAGAGGGGTGTAATCCATAGTAATAAAGACCAAATGGGGTCAGATGAACACAACAAAAATCATAAAAAAGTAGAAACCTAAACAAGCCAAAAACTAAAATGCAACGTCATCTTCTCTAAAAGATTCTGATAATCTAAACAAAATTTATTAAATGCATATAATTAAAACGAAATAAAAACTATTTTAAAATACCCGATTAAAATTATAGATTTTTTTTTACTTAAAAGGTTTGAATTTCTTGCAAGTATAAATTAAAATATTAAAAAGTGCCCAATATAAAATATGCAAATTTTTATCTTTAAAAAAACTTTGATTTCTTAAAAAAATGAAAGAAAATGTCATATAAATAAAAACTATTAAATTAAGAGAGATTTCACAAGTTGTATATATATACATATATATATATATATATATATATATATATATATATATATATATATATATATATATATATATATATATATATATATATATATATATATACATATATATATACACATATATATATATACTTTTTTTTTCATTTATCCTTAAATATTTTATTATTTTATATATTCAAATTAATTTAAAAATAGCTGTATAAAAGTCATAATCATAGAAAAAGTGGACAGTAAACAAACAAAATCACTGACGCCCCTTTGATCTGTTATTACCGACAGCAATAAATGTCTAAGACAGTCAATGAACAGGCATACAGACAGAGAGATTAGCAGTGCTGTAGAGTCGGCTCATGCTCAGAAACACTCAGTCAGAGCAGAAAAACACACACCTTCATCCACACGCACAGGTGAGCTGGGCGGAGTGCAGGTGCTGCTGGGAACTTTCCCTTCTTCAACCTCCAGCGGTTGACCTGCAGAAAAGGAAAAAGATTTACAGTCCACACACTTAACACTCTCAAACACATACAACACTGCAGGAATTCAGCTTTCAAAACTCGCTAAACCAATGCACTCTTTACACTCTGACTGATACACACTGAGAAAACAAAATGGAAACACGTTATCACAGCAAATAATAATAATTATGTTTAAGTTAGAGTACTACAATCCTAAAAGTTCAATAAAATAAAACCAACACTTTGAAAATGAGCTAAGAAAACACCAAAATAAATTAAAATTAAATATAAAAATATATTATCATTAATAATAGTATTAACAAACACTACAGTATATTAAATAAACCTGGCTGACTTGAATTTGAAAAATTAAAAAATCCTATTATGTTCATTTAGTTTTATTCTTCTATTTTTCTGTGTCTTTGTAATAAAAAATTAAGAAAACAAAGCAGCAACCTTCTGCTCTCCTTCGTGAAGCCAATACAGAAGTAACCAAAATTGCAATTCATCGACTGGCCACTGGGGGCTGGCTCCAGAAACTCGAGATGTACACTGACTGCAATGCTAAATTGACCAATTTAACAGCTGATAAAACATGTTTACAGCCTGGTACAAAAATAGTTTTGGTGTATATAGCTAATATTACCCTTCAAGACAACTGTGAGGAGGGTGATTTTTTTTTTTACAACTCATTTGTTTCGTTTATACGAATTAATACTAAGTCTGTATAAATAAGGGCGTGTCCACTTGAGTGACAGCTAGGTCTCGCTGGTCGCAGTCATGTCATTCCGGCTGATTAGCTGCTAAACTCGTCCTGGAGAACTTTGAGATTTTGTCCAACCATGTTAAAGCAGCTTTTTTGGATTTGTAAAATCAAATGTCACTAGAAAATATAAATAAATATGCAAATATATCATAAATGTAATGTTGATAAATATATAAATGACTATAGTATTTTTCATGGGGTAGCATTACATTGGCTCTATACCAGGGGTGTCCAAACTCGGTCCTGGAGGGCCGCTCTTCTGCAGTTTAGCTCCAACTTCCTTCAACACACCTGCCAGGTTTCAGGTATATCTAGTAAGAGATTGAATAGCTTAATTAGGTGTGATTGATTAGGGTTGGAGCTAAACTCTCCTGGACACCGGCCCTCCAGCCAGTTGCCTTTTGGAATTATTTCCTACAATTATCAGATGATATGGCATGCTGTGTGCACTTAAATGCGCTTACAAACCATACACATGGCCTCCATTTCCCAGGTGAGTGCAATTGTATACTTATATACCATCTCTATAAATGTATTCGTTTTATTTAAGATCATCTATCATTTATAATGTTCTTTAGACCTGTAAAGCGCTCCAGAATCTGACAGATTGATTAGCTGTAGGCTCTAGAACAGTCATCTGAAGCATTGTCATACAGTGTTGTGCCTAGATTTCATCAAATATAGTCTGTGTTAGTAAATGCAAGGCTATTGAATTTTCCTCCAGTAGAAAACCATCATAAAAACAATGCTTAATGTTTCAATGTATTACAGCAGTGTTTTTAAAAGTCTAAACACTTTATTTATATAGTGTACAACCAATCACGTGGTTTAGAACACTAACAAGATGCAGGTAATGAAGAATTAAGCGTTTCTCCCGAAGTAAAATGCTAGCAGGCATTAGTAGCTCCACTCAAGCTCCGCCTCTTTACCTTTTTTGGTAACCCCCAGTCAATGCGATGACATGCAAACAAAATGGCGACGGTTGGCCACGCCCATCTAGCTTAATTTGTGCTCTTCAGAAAACTATGAGTGACGTCACGGATACTCCCTCCATATCTTTTACAGTCTATGGTTTCATATTAAATATTAATTATCCTTAAGTTAGTCTTTCAAAACTAACATAAAACACTGAAAATGAGCCTAAAAATAAAATAAATAAATAAATAAAATTACAAGAAAGAATTAAGATTAAAATATATATTTTACAAACTACCTAACTGGAAAAAATATCTCAAATTATTTCATCTAAAACAAGGGAGTCCAAACTCAGTTCTGGAGGGCCGGTGTCCTGCAGATTTTGCCTCAACACACTTGTAAGAATGTTTCTAGAAAGCCCAGTAAGAGCTTGATCAGCTAGCCTAGGTGTGTTTGATTGAGATTGGAACTAAACTTTGCAGTACACTGGCCCTTCAGAACCGAGTTTGGGCACCCCTGATCTAAAAATATAACTAAAATCTGTTAACAAACATTAAAATTACAGTAAATGACAGTAGCCTGACTTGAATTTGATTAATTCCTATTTTAAAAGTACTGTGATATTAATTCTGTTTTACAGATATGTTTTGTCTTGGCTTTATCGTACTGTTTGCCCTTTGAAAAAAACGAAATTAGATTTTATATCAAATAAAAATCATTAGAATTACCAACAACAATACATTCATAAAACAAGCACAACCACAGGGAATAAACGCTGAAGATGTGAGAAAGCAGATTTTCACCACCTGCACACCAGAGTTTAGTCAAATCTGAGTTGATTTTCAGAAACGTCCATTAGAGACACCAGAATCAGCTTTATTAGTGCAAGAAAAGCCCCCAAAACATCCCCAGATCGTCTCCAGAAGACGAAGAGATTAAGTCCAGGATTGGGATTAAGAGGACGAAGGTTTCAGTCTGTATGTACAGGGGGAATGTGGGACAGGTGAACGCAGGTTGGGACGGGTATAAAGAGAAGTGCTGGATCACCAGAAGAAAGAAAGAGCCCAGTAAAGTCACACACAGGACACAGATGATGCTTTTCCACTGTTTTACGACTCTGTTTGGCTCAAGTTTGATTTTTCCACCGCAAGTTTATATCACTTCAGGGTGAGCGGGAAATGTAGTATTGCAGATTATAGTGCTCGATTAATGGAGAAAATCATAATGACGATTATTATGGTCAATACTGTAAATATGGATTAAATAAAATGATTATGAGCCATATGCCATAATATGACCAAAACTAGATAGATAGATAGATAGATAGATAGATAGATAGATAGATAGATAGATAGATAGATAGATAGATAGATAGATAGATAGATAGATAGATAGATAGATAGATAGATAGATAGATAGATAGATAGATAGATAGATAGATAGATAGAACAACAAAAAGACTGACGGATAGACAGAACGACAGACAGATAGAACGACAGATAGATAGAATGACAGACAGATAGAACAACAAAAGACAGAACGACAGACAGATAGAAGGACAGACAGACAAAAAGACAGATAGAAAGATAGACAGAACGACAGATAGAACGATAGATAGACAGAACTTTATTAAACCGTTATATTCATTAAAAAAGTTTGATCAGCTAACATTTAACAATAGAAAGATTATACATTAAAGTTTTTATTTAGGTGTTGCGAAAGAATTACAATTTAAACTGAACAAACGTAAAATAATTTTTAAAATATAAAATATTATAAATATTATTAAAAGTAAATTAAAATAAAAAAACATTTAATTTTTTTTTTTAAAAAGTCAAAACTAAATGTTTTTCCTTTTAGAAAAAAATGTGGCAAAATAATAAAAAAAAACAGTGTAAAAGCAGAGTAATCTGGTTTTCAGGTAAATTTTGCTGACCCCGTTTTATATTATTAGTATTTTCCTATTCTTTTTTTTGTTTTAAAACAAGACACTTTTTACTTGTCTAGAAAAAATCTTCTCAATTTAAGACAATTTCAATATGAAACGAGACAAAACCTAAGATGTTTTTTGTCAGTTTCTGTGATGCAACATTTTTTCTTTAACGAAAGTAAATAAATATTTTTTATAGCAGTAAATATAAAGTAATAAATAAATAAATGATTGTGGTGATGCAGTGGACATGTCACACAACCAGTGTTGTGATGTAATACAAATCACACAGAGCCCAGTGGAAAATTCCTCAAAGTTGAGCCGCACTGAACCGTACCACACAGAGGAAAAGCAGCAAAAGTGTGTCCTCCGCAGGCGATACCTGCAGCTTCAGTCTCACAGCCCAGAGCTTTGAGCACCGCTGAGTGAAACTCCTTCTGAGGGGATTCTGGGTTATCAGCTGGGCTGTCCTGCCCTGATGCGCGGCTGGGGATAATGGAGGGCGGGGGGGCTGCGATGACCTGCGGATCCGGATTTTCATGTGTGCTGCTGAGCAGACCCTGGACGTCTTCAGGGGATGAGGCAGAATCTTCAACCTGTGCTAAATGCAATACAAAAGTTTCTCTTCTGACCTGCGGAGGGCGCTGACGGGCTCACAAGAATCATGTGCGATAAATTAAAAACAAATATCCAAAAAAATAATAATAATGATAATAATAATACAGTTTGTACCAAACTCCTGCAATATAAATAGAATATGAGACGACATATAACTCAAGAATTCCTTCACAAAATCAAGCCAAACCATTCAGATCAATGAGTAAAGATTGTACTAGAGAGCTATGAACTCCATATCAATGTTTATGGAAGTGTTCTTTGGTTCATTTTTAAACTCTGTATTCATGGCATTAAAACAGAACATTTCCTATTGTACAAAACTTTGTACACTAATATTTTTTTTGTCCTGTTACAAGCTCTTTTACTAGCTCATATAAGAAAACGTAGATTTTTTCTGTTTATTAAATGTAAGGCGTATAATAGCTCATTGGAAAAATAAGTTTAATTACTTTTAATTTTTATTCTCTATTAAAGACTACTTTTGTTAAATTCCTATATCATCTGTGTCTTTGTCCTGTTCTTTTGTTGAACACGTCATAATTTTCCTGTGATAATATTAATAACAACAATAAAAACAAAAATAATATAATAATAATAAATAATATTTCTTAAGGGGCTGTTAACATAGAATTGAAGCAGATATAACAAAACATGAATATGAGTTCTGTGTAATAACAATGAAATGACAGAGGGAGAAAGAACTGAGCTACTGAAATGCATTTAATACTTTATATCAGGGTTTTTCAAAGTCTAAGACAGTGGGCCTCCCTTTTGACACAACTTATCTATTGGCGCCCCCCTCCTTCCAAACACGCACGCACGCGCACGCGCACACACACACACACAAACATATATATATATATATATATATATATATATATATATATATATATATATATATATATATATACACACAGTTGAAGACAAAATTATTAGCCCCCTATAAAATATTTCATTATTTTTCAAATAACTCCCAAGTGCTTTTTAATGGATTAAAGATTTTTTCAACACATAATTTTTAAACATAACAGTTTAATCAGGAAGCTTTGAGTGTTTGTAATACAAACAGAAACACAATTATAATCAAAAATAAAAAAAGCTTGGAGGTCAAAATTATTAGCCCTCTGATGTTAATAGTCAATAGTGTAACCCTTTTGCTTGATAACAGCCATCAGTCGTTTATTGTAGCTCTCAACAAGTTTCAAGCATGTCTCCTGAGGAGTGTTAGCCCATTCTTCCTTAGCAAATCTCTCCAGCTCTTCCAGATTTGTTGGTCTTCTGGCATGAACTCTAGACTTCAGTGTCCCCCACAGATTTTCTATTGGATTCAAGTCTGGGCTTTGTGCAGGCCAGTCAAGGACTTTCACTTTGTTCTGTTGAAGGTAGTTCTTTACCAGAAGTGAGGTATGCTTTGGGTCATTATCATGCTGGAATACAAAACGTCGACCCAAACCAAGTTTTGTTGCAGACTGTTTGAGGTTATTTTTCAAAATCTTCGGGTAGTCTTCCTTTTTCATGTTTCCTTCAACCCTGATCAGATTCCCAGTTTCACATGCACTGAAACATCCCCATAGCTTTATACTCCCACCGCCATGTTTCACTGTGGGAACGCTGTTCTTTAGATTAAATGCATCTCCCTTCTTCCTCCAAACATAGGCAACATCTCTATGGCCAAAGAGCTCTAGTTTTGTCTCATCTGACCAAAGGATACGTTTCCAGTATTCATTATTTTTCTCTAGATTGCCCCTGGCAAACTTCAGTCTAGCTTGGAGGTGTCTCTTTTTTAAAAGAGGAGTCTTTCTTGGTCGACAACCTTTCAGTTCACTCCTGTGCAGGGCTCTAGTGACCGTCTTTGCTGAGACATTAATTCCAGACTTGGCTAAGTCATTCACTAGTGTCTTGGCAGTTGTTCTTGGGTCTTTAGAAACCTCTCTTACTAATTTTCTTTCCAAAGTTTTGGAAATCTTTCGCTTTCCACCTCTGCCAGTCATGTTCTCCACAGTGTGGATCTCATTAAACTTCTTAATAATATTTCTCACGGCACTTCTTGACACTTGAAAACGCTTTGATAAACATGTATATCCTTCTCGTTCTTTGTGAGCCTCAACAATTCTTTTTCTCAAATCTAAACTTATTTCTTTTGTCTTTGTCATGATGACAGAATGCATTATCGTACTATTTGTTTTTCAAGACACCAGTTTTAAGCTTTAAGTGCAATTTAAAGGCTTAATTAGGTTAATTACCTTAACTAGGCAAGTTAGTGTAATTAGGCAAGTCATTGGACAACAGTAGTTTTTTCCTGGAGCCAATCAAACAAATAATTACTTAAGAGGGCTAATAATATTGACCTTAGCAGTTTTTACTTAAAAAAATATATAAATAATTATTTCACCCAAAATAAAAGAAAAAAAACCTTTTCCAGAAGAAAAATACAAAAGGAAATGCCGTGAAAACAATTTTCTTGCTCTGTTCAACAGCACTTGTGAAATATTTGTAAAAGAATACAAATTTCATAGGAGGGCTAATAATTTTGACTTCAACTGTATATATATATATATATATACAGTATATATAAAGACAGACAGATGTCAGACTCTTAACTCACTTTTATCATCATTTGCATGAAAGTGCAATTATTTACAGAGTAATAACAAGTATTTTAATATGACGTTTTTAAAACTAGGATGATGGTTCAATATGAATAGAACAGATCCAAGAACTGTCCATCCCAGTCAAAACAGTCGAAGTTTAGCGGGTCTCATGCTGTCTTTAGCCAAAATATCTTGACAAACCACACATAAAGGTCGTGGTTCCTCAGCTGGTCCTGTCCACGTAAATCCTAAACTCAAATACTGATCATCATATCGTCGTCTTTTGGGTTTAAGCCCTGAACTTGAAGGCTTTGAATCGGGGGGTCTCAGAAACCGATTCATTGTATTAGCAGGCATATACCAGTATTGGCGGGCTTGCCAAACAGAAGCAAATTCACAGCTATGGCCTTCTGGGTAAAAAAGGTTTTCTAATTTTTGACGTATTATTTTTTTAGCTTTGTTTAATTTAAAAGTTTAAATATAATAAAAAATACATATAATAATTAAACTTAATAATTATATTTTTATTATATAACATTTTTTCCCGCGCCTCCCCTGACATGCTCTGGCGCCCCCCAGGGGAGGCGCGCCTCACACTTTGAAAACCCCTGCTGTATATTAAAAGCCTTTTTAATGATGGCATCTTAAAGACGCCTGTCATAAGGAGAATGAAGTCACATGGATTGCTCAGGTGCGAGTTTCTCACAGACTTCAACATAGTATACAAATCTTGATGCTTCAGTGGACCTCGTCTGTCAAATCTGAGCTTTAGTTTGTGTTTTCAATTGGATTCAAGTCAGGTGATTGGTTGGGCCATTCCACAGCTTGATTTTCTTTCTCTGAAAGGATTTAAAAGTTTCCTTGGCTGTGTTTTGGATCATTGTCTTGCTGAAATGTCCACCCTGGTTTCATCTTCATCCTCCTGCTAATGTAGATGTTGGACTGAAGCAGCTGATATTCATTTACATTGAGGAAGGGCAGAGGCTTGCTGAAAAACTACTAAGAGATTTCAGCTGCTGTCTGGGGTTTCATGCCTTTCTACACCTCCATTTCTTCATGTGTTCAATACTTTTTCCCTGTGTCATTTCATTTTAGGCATCCAAATCAGTTTCTGCATGGAAAAACAGAAAGATGCTGCTCTGAGATCAGTTCTTACCTTCGTCTTCTCCTCCTTTCTGCTTGAGCTCCACCTCTTTGCGGTACTCCTCCAGCTCCTGGTCCGTCAGCTTGTTAAAGGGGTTTGGTCCAGTTTTACTGACGATCACACGCGGTTGATACTCTTTCTCAATGATGGCTTTGGATGCGGTCACAAGCTCCCCCTGTTGGACAAAACAACACCACATTTAAAAGGACGGTTCACCCACATAAAGGTATCATCATTTACTCGCCCTTTACTTATTTCAAACCTTTATGAATTTCTTTCTTCTGTTAAACACTAAAATATACAAAAAAATGTTGAAAACCGGTAACCATTGATCTCCATATTGGTTTTCTTACTATGGGAGTCAATGGTTACCGGTTTTCAGCTTTCTTCAAATATATTCTTTTGTGTTTAAGAGGTGAAAGAAACACAAAGGTTTGGATCCACTTGAAAGAGTAAATAGTGAGTAATTTCTCCACTTTGGGTGAACTATCCCTTTAAGTGCTTATTTTAATGCACTTCATCTGTACGCATCTATAGATGTCTATTACAATCATATCTTGAAAACCGGTAACCATTGATCTCCATATTGGTTTTCTTACTATGGGAGTCACTGGTTACCAGTTTTCAGCTTTCTTCAAATATATTCTTTTGTGTTTAGGAGGAGAAAGAAACACAAAGGTTTGGATCCACTTGAAAGAGTAAATAGTGAGTAATTTCTCCACTTTGGGTGAACTATCCCTTTAAGTGCTTATCTTTATCTGTACGCATCTAAAGATGTCTATTACAATCATATCTTGAAGACATTTTTCTCCACTTCTGTACAATATACACACACATTTAAGCATATTGTTTTATTCATATTTACATTCCGAAACATTTTACTGAGAGATTCACACATTTATAATGGACCAGATTTCATGCAACATATTATTTCCCACAGTGAACATCTACCGTCTATCTGGCTGTTGATCGTATTTTTCTGATTTCTAAAATGACAAAGAGAAATTGGTTCAAATCTAGCTCAAATACGTCCATGGTCTACAACAAAACAAAACGAGTATTTAAAGACAATTCATTCAGATATATAATCTGTAAAAAAAATGGCAATTAGTGCATGCACAAGGCTCAGCATAAATGAGAAGACCCCATTTTCAAAATGAATATTTATATCCATTTCTCAGTGCATATAGATCATAACTTGGTGCATTTTGGTGCTTTCTTCAAACTACTTTCTTTGTGTTAAAGAAAAGAAACAATCATTTGAGGGAGAGTAAATGGTAAGTAAATTTGTAAACTATACACTTAAAAAGCATCTCTTTAAAGCGCTGACTTTCTACAAGCCTAAAACAAAACATGAAGGTTAGTAAAATGGTTCCCATTTTATACAAAATGTCAAATACCCTGACTTATCGCTGATTTTCACTGACTAAGACCTGAATGTCCATGACCTATCTACCTTATTTTTCCACTCAAGAGTGAGAGGGACAATTTTAAAATAAATGGAATTGCAAAATGAAATACTAAAATAGATTAAAAATTTAAATAGTAAATTAAAACTATTTTTAAACATATTAATCAAATGACAATTTATAAGCATAATCTTTGAACTTGAGTAAAAAGAGAGAGAGAGAGAGAGAAAGAGAGAGAGAGAGAGAGAGAGAGAGAGAGAGAAAATATAGTTAAAAAAAAGTGGAAAATGACATGTTTGTTAGTCTTGCTGCAGTTTGGGAGAAATAAATAGTGTTTTAATGCATGTAAAAAAATTAATAACTTTACAATTAATGTTAGTTTTTATATATGTTTGTATATGACCTCTATCATATTATCTAATTATAGAAAATCTAAATCTTTAAAAATCAGTATAGAGAGGTCACAAACAAAATCTGAATCAGCCAATAAGTTTGGAATCTGTGCATCTCTATTCTTCTCGATAAGTTTATATTCTTATCTCTATGAGTGCTAATAAACAGTTAATATCTTAAGAATAGGTGGGTAATAACCAGTATTAAATGTATTTAATTATTTAAGCAAGAAAGTTTAACCAGTATTTCTTTGGTGTGCAAGAGAAATAAAGAAACTCAAGCAGGTTTGGAAGAGGAGGACAATTGTCCCTTATGCGTGAACTGTCCCTTTAAATAACGCAAATAAAAGTAGCACACATTACAGTTAAACAGCTCCACCATTACCATCATCCCATAACCGTTTAATAACATTGATGCTGTTTTATTAATGCATTTATCTTGTATTCACCTTTTATTATGTCAACAAGTCAAAACTCAAAATACCATCATAAACATTAAGATGCAAGCAGAAAGTGAAAGTACACATACACAACTGTTGTGCAGTTAATAAAACAATGTTCACACAAATTGTAAAACAGCTCATTTACAAGGTTTTACACATTGAATAAAATAGATTTTCAGTTTCCTCACTGCTCTTTTCTTTAACGACAAATGAATCCATTTGATAGATGCTTACTAGTACGTTTGTTAAAATGCATGTCTATTAGGGATGGGAAGATTAACCGATATGTATCGATACGCGGTCATGCCTAGAGTGCATCGGTAGAGCAGCAGAGAATGAAAGAAATTTTGGAAGCAAATCGAGATGCATCGTTTTTTGCGAGATGCATCGATTTTTCCAAGATACAACGTATATTTTTAATATAGAATGTATTTTTTATTTATTAACAAGTGTTGTCAATCTGTTTTTGGCGCATAATTTAATCGACCTACATAAAGTATGCATTAGCAACGGACTTGCGGATGTGTACACTTACACTACAACTCAGTGTATCAGGTGTGCGGATGAAGCTAGTGGAGCGCCCTCAGAAAGCGCGAGAAGCAAAACGAACATTTTATTCCCCACTGAGTTTTAAATCTAAAGTATGGCAACATTATGGATTCTGCAAAAAGGATGGACGACATGACAGGACAGATGCAATTTGCAAAATGTGCCGCGCATCTGTAAAATACGCGGGCAGTACGACTAATCTGAAATCTCACTTGAAGCAGCGCCACGGTGTTGTTGTGAAAGCATCTTCCAGTGTTTCTGCATCCCCGGCTTTCGCACTGCTTCAACTGTAGCTACCAGCTCCAAAAGTGGTGAGAAAAGCATTGCAAGTTTTCTCCATGCGCAACAGTTCTGCTCGCTCTACGCCAATAACGAATGCTATTGCATTGTTCATCTGCAAAGATATTCAGCCTAGTGTCACGGAGAACGAAGGTTTTAAACACCTCCTCCTGTTAATTTTTATTTATTTATATGTTTATTAGCCTGTTGTTTACAGTGACAGTGACGTTTCAAAGCAGCATAACACTGCTAGTTCACCACCTTAAGTTTTGAATATTCAGTGGCAAAATATATCTTTGTAAAACTTGTTTTCATAGTTGAAAAGTTAAATCACAATTCTTGTTGTGCAATGGTAAACCTTTATGTTGAAAGAGTGCAAATGTATATATTTTAATATATATTGCACTTATACATTCTGTTTATCTTGAAAATACTTAAATAATATGTGATATAGGTTCTAAAATGGCCCTCTACTGTAAACTGACACTCTGGCTCTGAGAGAAAAGCCAGTTTGTAAAAAAAGTCTTGGTTTTACTTGGTTAATAAATAATCAAACTCATTCAATGGCACAGCATCCTTTCCTACATCATCTCATAAACTTGATCTAATAAGTTAGTGCTGAATTATCGCATTGTATCGTGATATGGGTGTGAATCGTATCGTGTTGCATCGCAATGTCACAAATGTATCGCTAATATATCGGATCGTAGTCTTTGTATCGAGATGCGTATCGGATCGGCATTATAGCTTAGATGCCCAACCCTAATGTCTATAAATTGTAAAATGACCAAGGTGCTATACAATACATCTAATCTAAACAAAAATGGCAATATACATATTTATATCTGCTGCATTTATATAACCTATTAATGATTGTATAAATAAATGTTAGTGGTTTGCATTAATGTAATAAGTCATGCCTATTAGTAACAACTACCAGTTCCAATGAGCGCTTTTTCAGGATTTTGCAAATATAATGGTTTTTGAGATTAAATAAACAGATTTATTATTTTTTTTGACAGCAAAACATGAATTTAAGCAAATAATGGCTAATAAAAAGTTGAGGAGAGCAGTCACAATTACCATACACACTACCTGACAATAGTCTCGTTGCTTGTCCAAGTTTTAGGAATAACAAATAATAAGTTGACTTCTAGTTGATCATTTGGTATCAGAAGTGTCTTATATGAAAGTTAAAGGCCTCTAGATTTTGCTTATTTGAGCACAATAAAATCTGATCATGTCTTGATGTTGACTGATTTGATGAGGACAGTAAGCTCTGACTCTGCTCAGACTAAAGTGTCATCACTGAACAGAAATAATGTCCAGTATAGAATATAAAGTCCTGCTGCAGTGGAGACAGAATGAATATTGTGTCTGACTCCATCATGAGCTTGGAGGACTGCATCCATACATCTCTGACATGACTCAAATCACTGATTAATAAAGTCATCTGGAAAGAAGAAGAAAGCGTTCTTGCAGGATCCCAGAGCTCATCAAGAGTCTTTGTGTTCATCTTTAACGCCTCCTGCATCTTACCCCAGACATGCTCAATGTTCATGTCTGGTGACTGGGCTGGCCAATCCTGGAGAACCTTGACGGTCTTTGCTTTCAGGAGCTTTGATGTGGAGGCTGAAGTATGAGGAGCGCTATCCTGCTGGAGAATTGTCTCTCTCCTGTGGTTTGTAATGTAATGGGCAGCACAAATGTCATGATACCTCAGGCTGTTGATGTTGATCATCCACTCTGCAGATCTCTCGCACGCCCCCATACTGAATGTAACCCTAAACCATAAGTTTTCCTTCACCAAACTTGACTGATTTCTATGAGAATCTTGGTCCATGCTGGTTCCAGTAGGTCTTCTGCAGTATTGGTTATGATTGGGATGCAGATCAACAGATGATTCAGCAGAGAAATCCACCTACTGCCACTTTAAATGATCAACTAGAAGTCAAGTTATTATTTGTTGCTCTTACAACTGGGATCCACCACAAAACTTTAGTCAGGAATTATATATTTATATATATATATATATATATATATATATATATATATATATATATATATATATATATATATATATATATATATACATATATACATATATACATATATACATATATATATATATATATACATATATATATATATATACATATATATATATATACATATATATATATATATACATATATATATATATATACATATACATATATATATATATATATATACATATATATATATACACAGTTGAAGTCAGAATTATTAGCCCCCTTCGATTTTTTTTCTTCTTTTTTAAATATTTTCCAAATGGTGTTCAACAGAGCAAGGTCATTTTTACAGTATGTCTGATAATATTTTTTCTTCTGGAGAAAGTCTGATTTGTTTTATTTCAGCTAGGATAAAAGCAGCTTTTAATTTTTATGAACCATTTTAGGTACAAAATTATAAGCCTCTTTAAGCTATATTTTTTCTTGATAGTCTACAAAACAAACCACTGTTATACAATAACCTGCCCAATTCCCCTAACCTGCCTAGTTAACTTAATTAACCTAGTTAAGCCTTTAAATGTCACTTTAAGCTGTATAGAAGTGTCTTAAAAATATCATTTAAAATATTATTTACAGTCATCACGGCAAAGATAAAATAAATCAGTTGTTAGAAATGAGTTATTAAAATTATTATGTTTAGAAATGTGTTGAAAAAATCTTACCTCCCTTAAACAGAAATTGGGGAAAAAATAAACAAGCGGTCTAATAATTTAACGGGGCTAATAATTCTGACTTCAACTGTATATATATATATATATACACACACACACACACAATAACAGCAAACTTTTAGACTAACCACTGAAGATTCATGTTTTTTTTGGGGTTTTTTTAGCAAAAGACCTGGATGTCATTTTTTAATTCTGCATATGATACTAGAGTACTGAAACTGTGTGTGGTTTGATGTTTTTCAGACGTTTCAGTATTATGTACCTTTCGAATAGACCTAGAAGGACTAAACCCTCCTGAAGGGTCAATGCCATCAATAGAGTCCGTACAGTCAGAGAGAGGAGCGTCCTGAAACAGTAGAGCTGGTGAGCAGTGCACAAGTCCAGCACAAATACACACACATGCTCACACACACTCACACACGCTCACACACGCTCACACAAAATTAGGGCAAATAAATTAGCCTTCAACGGATTATATTTTACGCACACACACACAGATGCTCCAGACATGCAAGAAGCATTTCCTAAAGAAGCGTATGGTCAGGCTGGAGCGAGACGGTGATCATGGCTCAGAGTCATGCACTGCAACACCAGAAACCAAACATATGTGTGTGTTCATCAAACCACACACACACAGACTCATAGTGCTGATGCTCCAGGTCAACTACAGGAGCAAACGGAGAAATAATCGCACATGTAAAATGTACAATATTAAATTCCAGAACGTTCAGGTTTGGATTTGTGTTGCTGGGATTGGGTGGATTGGATGAATGATCTGATGGTTAGTGGCAAAAGCACACACACACACTCTTTTCAAGCATTTTTAGTGCCTCATTTAAGCTTTCCAGAAGTACAAATGCCTCCTCTAAAATGAAATGGATTTGTTGTATAATTAAAGCATCCTTTAAAACAGATCTAGCAAAAGCTCAGATGTTATTTAGCAATGCTACGTCATCTTGCAAAAACCAGCAGTTCTGAATTCAATGCAAAAATGGTGAATTTTAAAGTGCAGGTCTAAATAAAGAAAGTCTAAAATGAAAGAGAAAAAATAACCACGTATTCTGCAGATATAGCAATAGACTTCTGGGTTTTTAATGCACGAGATGCCTGACTTAATGCATTTATGTGAAATAAAATAGAATAAAATCTTCATTTCATATAAATGCATTTAGTCATGCATCTCATGCATTAAAAAATGATTACTTTCTAAGTATTATTACTTGAAGTGTAATTATTACTATTATTAGTAGGCTTTAACTTGAGGTGTGTATTAATGACTACTTTTTAAGTGTCAATGTAGACTAATTTAATTTAATATTGTAATAGTATGCTTATTAGTTAATATATAAGAATTGTATAATTCTATTATTAATTTGTGCACCTATATTTATATTTTATACTTACGCATGTGTATTTTAAGTTTGTTAGATATGAATGAAAATGTATGTATCTGTCTGACTATCTATCTATTTATCTTTTAGTATTCTATCAATCTATTCGTATCGTATCTACCATATCCATCACTGCATCATATCTTATATCCTACCGTATCATAACAATGATATCGCATTGTATCGTATCTATCGAATCTATTGTGTCGCACTGCATCTATCATATGGTATTGTTTTGCATCTGTCATATCGTATTGTATCGTATCTATCGCCTCATATTGTATCACCTCTATATTATCATATCCTAGCATATTTAATATATTACATCTACTGTATCATATTGTATCGTATCTATCGTACCATAGATATGATATGGTAGATATGCTAGGATATGATACAATACATAAAATATGATAGATACGATACAATTTAACAAAATGCCATACAATAGATATGCTAAGACATCGCATTGTATCATACCAGTTGTGTCGTATTGTATCGCATCTATCATATCGTATTCATCTTATCATATCCTAGCATATCTACCATATCATATTTATGCTATTACATTGTATCGTACCTAACGTAATGCATCTATTGTGTCGTATTTTACCGCATCAATCATATCTTATCATTTGCTAGCATATCTACCATATCATATCAATGGTCTTGCATTGTATTGTATCTATCGTATCATATCCATCGTGTTGTATTGTATCATATCTATCGCTTCATACTGTATCGATACAATATGACATGATAGATACTATACAATACGATATGGTAGATGTGCTTGGATATCGCATTGTATCATATCTATCGTGACATATTGTACCGTGTTGTATCGTGTCGCATTGTATCGCATCTATTGTGTCCTTTTTTATCGCATTGTATCGTATCGTATCATATCTATCGTGTCATATTTTATTGCATTGTATCGTATCTATCGCATCTCATTGTATCGCATTGTATCGTACCTATAGTGTCGTATTGTATTACATTGTATCGTATCTATCGCGTCGTATTGTAGCGTATCTATCGCGTCGTATTGTATCGCATTGTATCGTATCTATCGTGTCGTATTGTATCGCATTGTATCGTATCTATCGTGTTGTAGTTTATCGCATTGTATCGTATCTGTTGTGTCGAATTGTATAGCATTTATCGTGTCATATTGTAAAGCATTGTATCGCATCTATTGTGTCGTATTGTATCGCATTGTATCATATCTATCGTGTCGTATTGTATCGCATTGTATCGTATCTATCGTGTTGTATTGTATCGCATTGTATCGTATCTATCGTGTCGTAGTTTATTGCATTGTATCATATGAATCGTGTCGTATTGTATCGCATTGTATTGTATCTATCGTGTCGCAGTTCATCGCATTGTATCGTATCTATCGTGTTGAATTGTATCACATTGTATAGCATTAATCGTGTCATATTGTAAAGCATTGTATCGCATCTATTGTGTTGTATTGTATCGCATTGTATCATATCTATTGTGTTGTATTGCATTGCATTTTATTGTATTTATCGTGTCATATTGTAAAGCATTGTATCGCATCTATTGTGTCGTATTGTATCGCATTGTATCATATCTATCGTGTCGTATTGTATCGCATTGTATCGTATCTATCGTGTTGTATTGTATCGCATTGTATCGTATCTATCGTGTCGTAGTTTATTGCATTGTATCATATGAATCGTGTCGTATTGTATCGCATTGTATTGTATCTATCGTGTCGTAGTTCATCGCATTGTATCGTATCTATCGTGTTGAATTGTATCACATTGTATAGCATTAATCGTGTCATATTGTAAAGCATTGTATCGCATCTATTGTGTTGTATTGTATCGCATTGTATCATATCTATTGTGTTGTATTGCATTGCATTTTATTGTATTTATCGTGTCATATTGTATCACATTGTATCGCATCTATCACGTCTTGTTGCATCTACCGTATCATATCCTAGAATATCTATCACAATGTATCAAACTTGTATCGATTGTATTGATAGTATCCATCTATCTTTTTTCTTTGAATGTTTAAAAATATACAGGTAAAAATTGTCCAGGAGAATGATTCTAAATTCGTGTTGTTGTAAAATACAAAAAATACACAACATAAGCTAAACTATCAAAAGAAAATTTCTAAATTAAATTAAGCAATTAAAGCACAGCTATTGTTAATATTATTGCACATGTTAGAGTACTTTCTTTTACAACAGCATCATCCATAGTTTCTGTTACAGTCAATGAACCAAAACAAACCAAACAAAAAAGGGGCAAACATGGCACTGCAAACCAATCAAAACAAAAGAAAATAAACATAGCTTTAGCACGCTTATTGCTGCTGTGGTTTACTTACGTGCCATATAGTCACTCTCTGGGGTCAAAAGACACAATTGCACAGTTAAACGCTGAAATAATGTCAAGAAGAGAGTTTGTGGGATTTAATTAGTGACTCACCTGGACAAATGAACGGTCAACAACAGCACCTGTGAGCACCTGAGACTGCGGACCTGCCGTCTTTTTATCCTGCAGATTCTGCTCACGGATCTGAGAAAAGGCAGATTCACTGTTAGCAAGAGAATATGACAACAGCAATATAGTAAGTTAGTTTAAAAGCCTTATTAATCTCCTTGGGGCAATTCATTCTGCAGGGTTCAAACACATTTCTATGTGTGACTACTAAAATTCCAAGATTTTCCATGATGTTCCAAAACTTTCAAGCAAATATTCATTACCTAATGTTTCATTTAATGTCTAAATACATGTAATAACTACAGTAATTCAAATTTATAAAAAAACATCAAAGAATATGTGACAATACACACTTCCTGGCCACTGTATTAGGTACACCTTACTAGTACAGGGTTGGACCCCTTTTGCCTTCAGAACTGCCTTAATCCTTCATGGCGTAGATTCAACAAGGTACTTGAAATATTCCTCAGAGATTTTGCTCTATATTGACATGATAGCATCACACAGTTGCTGCAGATTTGTCAGCTACACAGCCATGGTGCCAATCTCCCGGTCCACCACATCCCAAAGATGCTCCATAGGATTGCCATGCTTTGGAGGCCATTTGAGTACAGTGAACTGATTGTCATGTTTAAGAAAGCAGTCTGAGATGATTCACGCTTTATGACAGGGATGGACATGATCAGCAGCAATACTCAGGTAGGCTGTGGCGTTGATGCTCAATTGGTACTAATGAGCCCAAAGTGTGGCAAGAAAATCTCCCCCACACCATTACACCACCACCACCAGCCTGAACCGTTGATACAAGGAAGGATGGATCCATGCTTTCATGTTGTTGATGATAAACTCTGACCCGAGCATCTGAATGTGTCAGCAGAAATGGAGACTCATCAGAGCAGCAACGTTTCTCCAATCTTCTATTGTTCAGTTTTGGTGAGTCTGTGTGAATTGTAGCCTCAGTTTCCTGTTCTTAGCTGACAGGAGCGGCACCCGGTGTGCTCTTCTGCTGCTGTAGCCCATCCGCCTCAAGGTTTGACGTCTTGTGCGACCGTGTCCACATGTCTAAATGCACTGAGTTGCTGCCATGTGATTGGCTGATTACAAATTTGCATTAATAAGCAGTTGGAAAGGTGTACCTAATAAAGCGGCCGGTGAGTGTATGTAGTACTATATATCAACTATATTTGTTTTGAAATAATGTCCGGTGTAATGTAATGCATTGATTAACTCAAAGCAAATAAGGAACATTTAGTTTCTTTTTAAAGAAGTAATGTGAGATTGCAATGCATTATTTAAGCGTAACTTTCCCCAGAACTGTTTAAAAAAGTATTTTATTTAATTGACAGGAAAAATAAAGAGTTCAGACCTTGTTGCGCATCTCTTGGACTTCTTTCGGGTTGGTGTTCAGTGGGACAAACTGATTGGCCACAGCAGCCTGTCGCAGACTTTCCTCCTTAGTCCACTGAAATTATCAAAGCAAAGGCATTCAAATAAACCGAAACATAAAACAAAAAATAGAAACTTAAATACAAACTTAATCTTTTTTTAAAGAAAGAAAGGAGGAAGTCATGCCTCTCAAACATTACAAAATAAATCGGAAAATAAATAATTGTCATTTCTAATGGTCCACTAAGCAATGAACCAATGATGATGCTCAACTTGCTTTGAGGAAATTGTTTAGCTTTGCGCATCATAACAATGCAGAGGAATTAATAACTTGAAACTAAATTCTAAATAAAAATTCATTGCACAAAAACTATGAATTAGCCAAAAATGCATTTCAACAAATTTTAACATTTAAAATTATATAAATACAAATAAAATCAAATCAAAACTAAACTTTCTATAAAAATATAATATTTAAAATAAAATAAAAATACATTAATAAAAGATCAAATAAACAATAAATATAATATAAAAAAACTTTTAAAATCATTAAAATATTATTTAAAATTAAATGAAGAAAAAAATGAAGAAAATATATATAAAAATAATACAAAACACAAATCAAAGCCAAATTTCTTTTAAAAATTAAACATAATATTTACAATAAATAAAATGTTATATATATATATATATATATATATATATATATATATATATATATATATATATATATATATATATATATATATATATATATATATATATATAATATAAAATCAAATCACCAAACTTCTTATACATTTTTTTTCAAATATAGTATTTAAAACTAAATAAAAAAATATGATAAAGTAAAACAAATATAATAAAAAATCTAATTAAAAACAAACTTCTAATGAAAATTATTTAAAAATAATATTTAAATTAATAAATAAAAATAAATAAATAAAACAAAAACTGATCATAATACAATACAAAATTAAATTAAATAAAAACCAAACTTCCTAAAGATATTTAATATGTAATATTTACAATTAAATAAATATATAAAACAAAAACAATTACAAAATTAAAATAAATAAAATAAAAAATATATAATACAAAATAAAATCAAAACCAAACTTCTTTTAAAATAATTTAAAAAATATATTAAAAATTAAATAAAAAAATAGTGATAAAATAAAAATAAATATAATATCAAACGAAACTTCTAATAAACTTTTTTATATATAATATTTAAAATTAAATAAAAAAAATCAAAAACATAAAATAAAAAATATATAATACAAAATAAAATCAAAACCAAACTTCTTCTAAAATAATTAAAATATAATATTTACAATTAAATAAATAAAAAATTATAATAAAATAAAAAATAAATAATATTATTCAAAACCAAACTTCTTATTAAAAATAATTAAAATATAATAGTTACAATTAAATAAACAAATAAAATAGAAAATAAACAAATCATAACAATACGTAATAAATAAATTAAACAACTTACAACCTGCATTTGTTGAGTCACAACAATAAATTAAGACTATGAAATCAAAACTATAAATGCCTCTCCTGAACGTAATTAAGCATCAGCACACTCATCATCATTGATACTGCCGCTGGACGTAGAGTAAGGACAGAAAAAGCTAAAGAAAAGAAAGAAAAGAGCACAGACAGAGAAAAACAGAGGATTAAAGAGGATGACAGACCACGAGGAGGCAGGTGTGAGGTGGAGTGGAGAGGCAGAAGCTGCTTCTGTGTTTAGCAGTGAGTGAACAGCCAGAAAACACCTTCAGCTAGTCACACACACACACACACACACACACACACACACACACACACACACACACACACACACACACACTCTCACTCACTCACTCACTCACTCACTCACTCACTCACTCACTCACTCACTCACTCACTCACTCACTCACTCACTCACTCACTCACTCACTCACTCACTCACTCACTCACTCACTCACTCACTCACTCACTCACTCACTCACTCACTCACTCACTCACTCACTCACTCACTCACATAGACACAAACAATCTCTCTCGAACACACACAAACAGATTTACTCTCTCACACACACTATCTCTCTTTCTTATGCACACAAAAACAAACACACATGGTCTCACACAAACAATACACTTACAGTGGCTACGGAGAACATTGAGACCCCCTTAAATGTTTTTACTCTGTTATATTGCAGCCATTTGCTCAACTCATTTAAGCTCATTTATTTCCTTAATGTACACACAGCACCCCATATTGACAAAAAAAACTGAGAAATGTTGCAGATTTATTAAAGAAGAAAAACTGAAATATCACATGGTGCTTCATTTGAGTCCAGCTGTGTTTGATTATAGGAAAGCCACACACCTGTCTATATAAGACCTTACAGCTCACAATGCATGTCTGAGCAAATGAGAATCAGGAGGAACTGCCTGAATTGTGGCAAGGCAGAGATCTGGCCAAGCTAACAGAAACCCTTCTGCTGCACTGAAGATTCCGAAGAGCACTTAAATGGATGACGTTTGGGACGACCAGAACTAGTGGTGGGCAAAGCGAGGCTTCATGAAACACTAAAACAGTCGAATCAAAGGATTCAAAGCGTTTTGAAACCCGTCTCTACAGTGACACCTAGTGGTCATTTATGTATTGCTCTGGAACAGCTTCAGCAAAGAAACAGTTACGCAAATTGAGGAATTATACACAACGCTGTAGAGCTGAAGTTACAAGTGATTTAGTGGAGCAGTGAAAGTTCCAGACTAGCATGTAGAGATAATGGGTTCGAATGCAGGACATAACATACAACTAAACAGAGATTTATTTTTAAATGCTCTGTTCTTATAATGCACTTCATTTTAACATTGGTCTGACATCCGAATGAACACTTTGTGAATAAATAAGTCTTGTTTGTGGTCATTAAATTTAACATTATTAAAACGCATAAATCATTATTGCAAAGTTTGTGCACAAATCGGGATTCAAACTCTGGACTTTTGAAGCACAATTACTCTGTGCACACACTCAGTCCCCACTAGGCTACATGAGAAAGAGTTTTTTTTCAGCACAGTGGAGATTTCTTTATGTTGTTTTAGTCATTTGGGATGCAGTGACTCACAGTCAAATATTTCGCCAAACAGATCCGCCACTTTTGACGCTCATAAACAATTGTAAAGTCCTTGTGCTGCAGGACTTAGGAGGTTTGCTGAAGGTGCAGCGAGGGGTTTGCATCTTTAATAATCTACGACAGTTTGCCCTCATTGAACAGTAAGATTGATTAATAAATCCATATCAAACAGTCCCTTAGTCACGTCTTCAGTTTCAGGCTCAGGCACTCGCACTCACACTACAAGCTTACCATGCCTGAGCTTAAGTGAACCACGCTCTGGCACACCTCCTCCAACCAGGCCAGGACCGGCCAACTGAACCATACCAGAGCCCGATTTAGAGCACTCACACTTCTCAAACGATCCGGGAAATGGGCCTGGGCTCGGTTCGGATAGCATAGTGCGAGTACGCCTTTAGTCACGTGGCCTGGGCATTTCGAATCACCTTAGTCACATGACCTAGGTGTTTCAAATCCCCTTAGTCATGTGACCCGGGTGTTTCGAATCACTTTAGTCACATGACCTGTGTGTTTCGGATCATGCTTTGGTGCAGTGTTTCAAAACATTTGCCCTTCAGTATCTCGAAACGGTGTCAAAAATGTTAGTTTCACGTCAGCCATCCCTAACCAGAACCCTTCCTATAACTAGCTGTCCGGCTAAACGGAGCAATCGGGGGAGAAGAGTCTTGGTGAGAGAGGTGAAGAAGAACCCAAAGATCACTGTGGCTGAGCTCCAGAGATGCATTTGGGAGAAAGTTGTAGAAAGTCAACCATCACGCAGCCCTCCACCAGTCAGGGCTTTGTGACAGAGTGGCCAGACGGAAGCCTCTCCTCAGTGGAGTTTGCTAAAAAAATTAAAAATAAAAAAAACACCCGAAGGACTCCAAGATGGTGAGAAATAAGATTCTCTCGTTTCATGAGAGCAAGAACCTTTTGGCCTTATTTCTAAGTGGTATGTGTGGAAAAAAGAAGGCACTGATCACCTGTCCAATACAGTCCCAACAGTGAAGCATGGTGGTGGCAGCATCATGCTGTGGTGATGTTTTTCAGCTGCAGTTACAGAATGACTGGTTTTAATTGAAGAAAGATGAGAACAGCCAAGTACAGGGATATCCTGGACAAAACCTTCTCCAGAGTGCTCAGGACATCAGACTGGGCCAAAGGTTTACCTTTCAACAATACAATGACCCTAAGCACACAGCTAAAGTACCCAATGGAGCATCTCTGCAGAGACCGAAAAATGGCTGTCCACCAATGTTTACCAGCAGGGCTTGGCATTAACTTTTTTTTGATCACCAGCTACTGTGGCTAGTAGTTTTCCAACGTTACTAGCCACACTTTTATTGTTGAGAAAATATATTTATGTGCGTACATTTGACTTGGGCATGCTAAAATCACTTGATTTAGATGTTGTGTTATTTCCATATGCCTCCTCCTCCATTTAATTTTGTGTTGTGTGACCTTGCTCAATGAGCACGAGCAAATGGGCTGTGGCTTTTTAGTTTCACGTTGGAATTAGTTTTTATTTTACATGAATTTACAGGGCTCTATATTAAGGATTTACAGATATTGTCTTTGGCCACACCAAACTAATTATTTCCTTGCCACAAAATTTAAATCATGTGTCCAAACAAGCAAATATAGCTGTATATATATATATACACACTTTTTATTAAACAAAACTTTCTTATAAAAAAAAAAAATGATAAGACATTTTTAAAAAATGATTGTCATGTATCGAAAAGGCGCAATAGTTTGTCCAGGCTAAAGGCTCCATATCACCAGTTAACTATACATAAACGGGGAATTAATCTCATTTCCAGGCACGGTTGCTTCACGCAAGGATACGGGAGTTTTTTACCACTCTCACGAGCATCTCATCAGCTGTGCGTGCAACAATGAAGCCCTCGTCAGTGAGTGAGGGGAGCCTGTTTCACCAATTTACCTGATCATCTTCTCAATCGGAATTAACCTGCTTTCTTTCCTCGCATGAACAGTTTTTAGTCGCGCTGATCGCATTTGCACGCACATTGACAACTGCACTGGCAATTTAAACAAAATTTCTACCGGCCAAAGTGGCTAGTGGGAGTGTCTGTCTAACCCGCCACAACTGAAAGCATTTGGCAGGTTGGCTGGTGTAAATGTCAAGCCCTGTTTACCATTCAACCTGACAGAACTGGAAAGAATCTGCAAAGAGGAATGGCAGAGGATCCCCAAATCCAGGTGTGAAAAACTTAATGTATTAGATCAAAATACTGCGCAAATGGTCTAAATACTTGGGACCATGTGATTTTTCTGGTTTTCTTTTTTAATAAATCTGCAAAAACGTCAACAATTCTGTGTTTCTCTGTCAATGTGGACTGCTGTGTGTACATTAATGAGGGAAAAAGTAACTTAAATGATTTTGGAAAATGGCTGCAATATAACAAAGAGTAGAAAATTTAAGGGGGTCTGTATGCTTTTTGTACACACTCTCTTTCTCACACATGCACAAAACACAATCTTTCTCACACACTCTGTGATGGACTAAATTACACCCAACTTTTGCTAAACCCTACAAGATCAACTTCAACTTGTGAAGTTTCAACGTTAATCGTTCAGAGATCAACAATAAAAGCTCTGATTTATGGAATTAATGGATTTTTAGGTTTCAAATAAGGATGAAGAGCGACTACTTAATACTTCTGAAGCAGAAAATAGTTAGCGTTTGGCCTGTATAGCATGAGTAGCCAATGAGTTACTTGTTTTAATCGGAATGAGATCAATGCTTTGAGCGGTAGTCATGAGGAAAGGGGTTTCCGTATGGGAGAAACGCACATGGGATGAACACGTAAAAATGAAATACTCACTGATCACGCTTAGAGCCTCAAAACACAACACGCTCTCCCCCAACTAGAGACAATCGTTCGGAGAGTTAACAACCACTCATGAACCAATGCTTTTTGTGTGTTTGTTTGGTTTTTTTGGGGTGATTTTGAAAGTTAAGTCAACTCATGCTTGGGAAGAGTTTGGGAGGAAAGTAAACCCAGTGTAGAAAAGGGAGAGAAAGTAAACTTAAAAGTAGAAAAGAGAAATTAAAAAGCCAACACAAATGTTTTGAAGCGGTTTAAGGAAACGTGGAGTCACCAAACGGCAAGCCACGACTCCAGGGATACAAGCAGACGAGACTATTCTGCCATAAATAAAACTTGACTTAATCTGATTTTATAATTAAATTGGAAGTAACTTCGTTTGCGGTCCCTAAATCCAGCTGAAAGTGAAAAAACTGACAAATAAATCATATCCGACCTTAAAATTTTTGTATTTACATATTTGTAATTTTTTGTAATAGATCTAAAATATTCAGAGAATCTGAAACTAAATCAATCATTAACAATCAAACAAATTTAAACCCACTTAGAGAAAATAAAAATACTCTAATTGATGACACTATTCTGTTTTCAACCAACCAGAAAGGATTTAGATTTTGCAAACTTGATATTTATCTAATGCTGACTCATCTTAATTGTAATATTAAATTGGAAGCACCTTCATTTGCCACTCCTTCATCCAGCTGAAAGAGCAAAAACTGAAATATTAGACAAACTTGATCTTAAAAATTAGATATATACATATTTGTAATGCACCTAGAATATTCAGAGAATGAGAAACTAAATCAATCATTAATAATTCAACAAATTAAAACCCACATGAAGAAAAAAAAAGGACACTAACTCATGAAACCACTTAGTTTTCAACCAACGACAAGGATTTAGATTTTTGTAAACTTGCTATTCGCGTAATGGTAATGCTGACTTAATTTGATTATATTATTAAATTAAAAGCAACTTAATTTGCAGCAACTACATCCGGCTGAAAGTGAAAAAACTGAAGAACAATCATATCTGACCTTAAAAATGAGATACTTACATATTCGTAATTTTTTTGTAATACATCTAGAATATTCTGAGAATCTGAAACTAAATATATCATTAATAATCAAACAAATTAAAACTCAAGTAGAGAAAACATACACAAAATTTAAAAAAACTAAGTGTCCTAATACATGTTTAATGTTCCCTATGCAAAGAATATTAATATTATTTCTGTTCTGTGTAATATTATGTTCCCTATAATTAATTTTTTATGAAATAACAATTTTAGTAAGATTCAGTCTACAGCTTTCAAACTCTTCTCACTTCAGAGAAACTTTTACCCTAAGATCACTTTCTCCTTAAACGAAGATTTAAAAAGCTCACACTATAATACGATAAGTCCTCTAAAGTGTTTCCGTTGTCTTAACGGCAGCATCTAAGTGCATAATAAGCACATTAGCCACACAAACAGCTGTCTTCAAAGCTTCTCTGAGGCTAAACGCTATGAACAAATCGTTCACAAGAAGTATCGACTTCATTACGGTGCAAAATAAAGCAATAAACAAAACAAACAACGGAAACGGGAGGTAAAACCAGTAGCAGCAGAAAGGATTAGCCACACCCACTTTGCACACATGCCACACACCCCTGGTCCCCCACAATGCATCCGTTCAGTCATGCAACACAGCATGCAGTGAGCAGCCGGAGAGAACCCTGACATCCCGCAGACCAATCGAAAGAGGAGAAGAAAAGAGCTCTTCACTGTGAAAACACACAGACTTCATCAGAGGAAGCAATGGAGAAAGATCCTTTCTCAGATCAGACGGTTATGGGAAACAGGTTAGTAAAGAAGTTAAGCAAGTGCAATCAAACTCTGGCTTGGAACAATTAATTAAACCAAGTGTGAACCTTTTTTTTTCTTTTTTTGTGAGAAAAATAAGTATTGAACACATTGTCATGTTTTTCCTGGCAATAATACCTCTAAAGGAGCTGTTGACATGGAGTTGAACCAGTTTGAGAAAGTACTGAACTACCTAAAATGTATTTAATACTTTACATAAACGGCATTATTGGTGATGGCAGCTTAAAGACGCCTCTCATATGGAGAATGAAGTCTCATGCATTGCTCAGGTGTGAGTTTCTCACAGACTTCAACAGAGTGTGAAAATCTTGATGCTTCTGTGCGTCTCGTCTACCAAATCTGAGCTTTATTCTGTATTCTTTATTGGATTCGGATCAGGTGATTGGCTGGACAATTCTACAGCTTGATTTTCTTTCTCTGAAAGCATCTGAGAGTATCCTTGGCTGTGTTTTGGATCATTTTCTTGCTGAAATGTCCACCCTGGTTTATCTTCATCCTCTTGCTAACAGGGTATATGTCGAGCTAGTGCTGTTCTCATGCTGATACACTTCCGGTGACCTGTTATTGTGAACTTTTTTCCATTTTATACGATTCCTTATACAGCATCGATGTTGTAATGTCATTAAAATACATTCAGTTAAATAAACTATAGCATTCATTGTGTTGCTCAAGCGTAAAACGAGACAAAAAGCTGTTTACTCGCACGCGCCCGTCAGAATCGGCATGCTAACGCAGAAGCTCCATTGAATAGTGGGGTAAAATAAATCCTCATATTATAAAAATATGGCGGGAGAAATGTAATTTAATGCAGTGCTTCTTGTACAATCTGAGACCCACTTCAAATCGGATATCACTCAGCCAGTGGAGATCGCTGATTTTTAAAGAAAACAGACCTTAAACGCACCGGATTTTGCATTGCCATTCCATTCGCCGGAAGCGCTTAACCCAGGTTACTGACAAATTAAAAGTCCTATTAGCATGCTTCGGCATATACCCCATGTAGATGTTGGACTGAAGCAGCTGATGTTCATTTACACTGAGGAAGGGCAGAGGGTTGCTGAAGAACTACTGAGAGATTTCAGCTACTGTCTGGGCTTTCACTGTCAAACTACACCTTCCTTTCTTCAGGTATTCAATACTTTTTCCCTGCGTCATTTCGGTTTATTACACATAACTTCATTTGTAAACTAACTAGTTTTGTTTTCTTTGCATATAGAAAGTCAACAGCCCCTTTAGAAATGTTTTCTGAAAAAAAAAATGCTAACATGTTCAACACTTATTTCCCCCACTGTAAATAGATGTGTTTACAAAATAAAAACTGATTCCTAAATTTGATTTGATTTTGCGTTCAAACATTTCACAACAAAAATAAATAAATAAAAATCCCAAAACCACATGAACACGGGTGTTTTAGCCCAGGCGTCGGGGTGCTAACCAGCTGCCCGTTCTAGCTCTGTAGCAGTACGATTCTAAACTATGAACAATAAGGTTGGCACAGACCAAGCAGTTGGTAATACAGCTTGGCACGCAGACACCGGACGAGAGAGACTGCAGCAAGGGTTTGACGTGATCGTGTGTTATGTTCGTCCACACCTTAGTCTTCGCCTTGGGGCTACCGCTGCCATCCTGCCCATCCTCAGCCGATTCGTCGGGCCGTCCTGCAGCCAGCCAGCGGGTCTTGTCCCGCTGCTGCCGCTGAAAACTGTGCTTTAACGGGGAGCGAGCACCCGAGTCACTGTCCTCTGCGTACGAGTATCCCGTGGCTGACGGGGGAATCTCAACATCACTGTACTTTTTAGTTTTATCACGCAGCGCCGGGCAACGATACGGATAGCCAGTCCTGTAGCCCTGCAGAGAGAAACAGGTTGATAAAAAAAACAAAAAAAACAACAACAACAACAAAAAAACACAATGCAAAATATGTGTGTAACACCCTCTATGAAGTCTGCATCTACAATGCTTTATGTGGGTATTCTGAATGCATTATAATGCATGCATGATTTATTTCTTGCAGCATTGCAACATTGGTAATAAATATTCAATACATAATGCATGCAAGGTAAACAACTTTCAAATATTTGTATCATTCTATAATTATTCATTACGCTCCATTATAATACTTGCACTGTAAAAAAACCTTAATAAAGTGTCAAGACAACAAATCCTTTTACCTTATTTTTAGTTAAACAGGTTTTAACTAATTGTTTAAATTAATATTTCATGTCAGCTTGATTATTAGAAGTTGAGATGACTAGAAAGTTAGATTCTACTAAAAAGTCAGCAATAATTTTGAGTGTACCTATAAAGTGGTTTTATCATTTAATTTAAGATGCATTATAACACCAGATGAAGTCTGTATTTGTACTGCATTTTAATATTATTTCAACCCTCTGGGGTCTGAGGTGATTTTGGGGCCCCTAAGATGTTTTGACATGCCCTGACATTAGTGCTCATTTCAGTTCCTTATTATATGGTATTAGCCAACATGTATTTTTTTTTTGTATTCAGCACAAACTGTGTTGCAATAATATGTGAGAAATATAGTTGCATATGCTTATGTTTTTTTAGAAAAACAAAAACATTACGTATGGTTAATAGAATGAAAATGAATTTCAACTAAGGTCCAAAAAAACCACACTAAATTGGCCTGAACAAGACTTTTGAGAAACCAGTCTTGTAGGCTAGAATATTTACTACACATTTACAGTTTAAGTCAGAATTATTAGCCCCCCTGTTTATTTTTTTTAATGATGGTTTGTTTTTTAGACTCAGAAAAAATATAGCTTAAAGGGGCTAATAATTTTAACCTTAATTGTTTTTTAAAAAATTATAAACCTCTTTTATTCTAGCTGAAATAAAACAAATAAGACTTTCTCCAGAAGGAAAAATATTATTAGACACACTGTGAAAATGTATTTGCTCTGTTAAACATAATTTGGGAAATATTTAAAAAGAAAAAAAAATTTAAAGGGGGGGGGGCTAATAATTCTGACTTCAACTGTATGTAAAGACTATTCTGTTCTCTCATTCAAAAGAAACATTACAATGATTTACATTTTGTAAAGTCTGTTTTGGGTCAGCATACTGTATGCACTGGAGTGACAATGGTCATGAATAATTCACACTTAGAGAGACAAAAGACACTCCCCCACTGGCTAATGTTCACCCATCAAGAGCATTGTAAAGCAATGTGCAGCTGTCTTTGCGTCAATGTGTTTTGTAAAAGCACTCACTTTTGCTATGAAAAAAGTAGACACCTAACAGACTGATGTATTGCTCTTGTCTGTACGATCAAAACTGAAAGTGTAATTTACGGGGTTGCCAGCCCTAGAAGGTAAATGCATTGTGTGCAATAAGTGGGGAAATATAACCAATGTGTAAAATTTATCTCATTTTTTAATGAGTATTTTCTGGCTTATATGTTTTGTGTATCTATATTTTCACATTTATGATCCACAAAAGCGTTCATTACTTTTTTTTTAGGAATTTTTATAGTGCTTCTTTGCATCTTTCTGTTGTTTAATGTTTTGAATGACAATTCACTTTCATTTCATTTTCATCTTATAATTAATAATATCCCATAGCTTAATATCTTTTATTTATCCAAGTCTCTTATCTTGTTGACATTGTTTGCCTCAAAGTCTGCACAGTGTTGTGCTATACCTTATGAGCAGGATTTTATTTTTGTTATTTCTGCACAAAATTCTTGGGAAAATGATTTGAGTAGAGGAGATAAATACTGGAATAAAAAAAGAACTATTTAACCTAAGGTTTACAATGCAAAGCCAATTAGAAATGATTGCTACAGCAGGTCTCATTTAATAAACAATCTTTATGCAAGCTAAAATACAAAATAAAGTCTTAAAAGTTGTAACAAACATTCAAGTAATAGAAAAATAATAAAAGATAACTGTTATTATAAATGTTTATCAGCTGTTATAATGGACTCTCTTTTCTCATTTGCGTGTTTCTCAGCAGCAGAATTCCTCATAGTTGATAAACTCAGAGTGCAGTGAATGGGAGAGTACAACAAATCCTCATTCTGCAATCATATTTGCTGAAATAGTAATAGAAAAACTCCATGATGTTGTGATCAAGACTTTCAGAAAGAGGAAAACAATAGTGCGAGACTGATTACAGCAGATAGAAGAGAGAATAATGTCAGATTGACTGTCCTGCCTTCATAGACGCTGCATTCCACACACCTCACACAAGTGGTCCTTCATTTTTTGTGATTTGATGCAAAGATGATATCATGAATTCATATTAATATTTATACCTTTAGCCATATTTTTCTTTAAAAATTTTAAGGATTTGCATTTGTGAAAAAGATTCATATAGTATAAGCTTGTTTACACATTTATTATAACTAAAGAAAAACAACAACAACACACAATGCAATATAAGCACAGGCTTCTTAGAAAGCATCAGCAGTGTTTGCTCACTGGCATACCAGATTATCCAGCATCCTCATCAGAGCCTCAAACTCCTGCTCCCCGATCTGCCACTTCGGGTGCGAGCTCGACCCGTCTCCTGCTGGCTCTAGGTGGCGAGGACGGGATTTATACTTGCTTGGGTCCAGCATAACCAGGTTATCAGGACCACCAGCACTGGCAAGAGTGCGGACCTGGAATTCAGACCAGAAAAAAACAAACATTAGAATTATCCCACTGAATTAACGAAGGCCTCTAAATGACCAAGATCTGTTGCACATACAGTTGAAGTTAGAATTATTAGCCCTCCTAAATAATTTTTTACCCCCAATTCCTGTTTAATGGAGAGCAGATTTCTTCAACACATTTCTAATCATAAAAGTTTTAATAACTTATTTCTCATAACTGATTTATTTTCTCTTTGCTATGATGACAGCACATAATATTTGACTAGATAATGTTCAAGATACTAATATTCAGCTTAAAGTGGAATTTAAAGGCGTAACTAGATTAATCAGGGTTAAGTTAGGGTAATTAGGCAAGTCATTGTATAACAGTGGTTTGTTCTGTAGACAATCCAAAACAGATTAAGGGGGCTAATAATATTGACCTTAAAATGATTAAAAAAATAAATAAAAACAGCTTTTATTCTAGCCAAAATAAAACAAATAAGACTTTCTCCAGAAGAAAAAATATTATAGGAAATACTGTGAAAAATTCCTGAATCTGTTCAACATCATTTGGGAAACATTTGAAAAAGAAAAACAAAACAAAAAAAAACAAAGGAGAGCAATTAATTTTGACTTCAAATGCATTGTACTACATGCCTTTCGATTTTTTAGGAGATATTTTAGGTCCTTTGAGACGTTATGCTTTTTAAGTGAATTGAACTGAATTAAGTGTCAAAAAGTGACTTTTTATGAACATTTTTAGTAGTGTTAAGTACTATACTGTCTGGGTTGGTGTTGTATAATACGCTAAATAACCTTGTAATAAACCACCAGTACATTTTCTGTTAATTCACACATTTATTTCTCCAGATATTTATTTATTATATAATATATAGTTTTTAAACTACTAAAACTTTAGCAATAATCACTTTGATGAAATGCACAGTTGGAATTGTATTAATAAAAGTAGATAAAGCAGAGAACAACATCACATAATACAATTCACAACTGTAAAATGACAGAAAAAAAAAGAAAATCATGAGATGTGGAATCTGTTAAGTAACATTTTTAGTGTATTAATTGGGCCATAAAAACACGAAGCACCACATAAACATGAGCCGGTGTCCGTTTCTGATGGTATGATAACCTTGAATAATAATATCATGGTTTCACATTATTGTAATTACTGCTCCAATATATGCTCTTTTTAAATGTCTGGGTACAAAACAACAACGTTTAACCATTAAACACAATATATTTTATGTGGAGAAACATTTATAATAGTTTGGAACAGTAAACATATCAGGCTAAATAATTAAAAAGAATCACTGACTTCTGCTGTTTCATTAGGTTCAAAAACACAGATTTATTTACAATTTAAAATGACATCTTTGGATATCTTTTCTGCTGGAGATACTGTTGTTTAAAAAAAAAAATCGTATATATACACCGTAGGAACGGTATAGCAGAAAACTTTTTTCGTTTTAAAACCTTGATTTTTCCAAACCGTGGTATACCTTGAAAATGGTCATCGTCCCATACCTAGCACCGCATTTCATACTCAAAAACACAAACGCATTAAGATCATCCAAAGATTTTTAGTTTTATTCAAGGCTTTATATGGCTAAATCAGTTTCACATTACCTGAATCTCGCAGGCTGTGACCAGGTTATGAATGTAGTAAAAAGCCTCTTCCACAGTTTCGCCAACAGACACCAGGCCGTGATTCCTTAAAATCAACACCTGAACACACAAACAAAAGATTTCAATTTACTTAAAAAAAAATAAAAATAAAACACAAACCCGAAGACAGAACTTCACACAGAAAGCAAAGCCCTTTAATCAGTGCTTATATTTGACCAATTCCAGAACTGCAGGTACATTTTAAAGCCTTTTCCATTCATTTTCTTTACAGGGTTGACATTTTGCATCATTTTGCGCTTTAGCTCCAGATGCTAACTTCAAATGTGACGCCATCTAAAACTCGATTTTACGCATTTTCATTATATTACTGTTTTAAAAAGTTGACATACAGTTAATCTACTAATGGTGAATCCTAAACATTTTGCACAAATAAATGACAAGAGAATAACAACGTCTCAATGACTTCCCGAGTTTCCCGCCAAAGGAATCGACATCACATGCTCTAACACTCAGCGCTTTACAGATTGCTCTGTCTCTTTATAACCAATGTAACAGAATTGAACAAAACACAGAAACAAGACAAAAAAACTTATATTTTTAAAACTGAAATTACAAATAATACAGAAAATAGATGTTTCATGCAATTTTGTATTTAACTCAGTAGAGTAAATGCACAAAGCATGATTATACATAATTATTTGATGATAAGCTGAATGTATAATACAGTCAAAAAGAGGTGTAGTGTGAGTCTTTACGTTAATATTTTCAGCACAAAATGTTTCTAAATACATAAACAGTCCCAATTTCTGTAATACTCGTTTCTCGTTTCCAGTCCAAATATGTAAAATCTCAACTCAAGAAGCCTTTTCTAGAGGAGCAAAGAATATTATCTTGTTTTCAGATGATGTTAAGAGTTTTTGCTTAAAACATGCTACAAGCATCCACCAACAAGGTACACTGCAAAAAAGGCTTTTCTTACTTAAATTTTTTTGTCTGGTTTTTAGTTCAAATATCTAAAAATTCCTAAATCAAGAAGAATTTTCTAGACAAGCAAAACACATTGTCTTGTTTTGAGAAATAATATGCTAATATTAAGTGAGTTTTTCCTTAAAACAAGCAAAATAATCTGCCAATGGGGTTAGCAAAATAATCTTACGTAAAAAAAAAAAAAAACAAGATTATTTTGCTGACCCCATTGGCAGATTATTTTGCTTATTTTTTTATTTATTTATTTATTTTTTAGGGAAAACTCACTTAATATTGGCATATTATTTCTCAAAACAAGACAATATGTTTTGCTTGTCTAGAAAATGCTTCTTGATATAAGAAAAATTAGATATTTAGACTAAAAACAAGACGAAAAAAAGCTAAGCAAGAAAACCGTTTTTTGCAGTGTAAGCAAAAACAAGATTATTTTTCTTGTTTTAAGGAAAAACTCACTTCATTTTGACTTATTATTTCTGAAAACAAGTTAATATTCTTTGCTCATCCAGTGCAAATTCTTCTTGATTTAAGAATTTTTAGATATTTGGACTATTATCAAGACACAAACTGTAAATAAGAAAAGCATTTTTGCAGTGTGTGGTTCAAATGTCACAATAGCTTTATCTTTGGAGACGCCGAAAAAACCCATAATTCTAGAATCACTCATGTTTGGTACCTTGCTCTTGGGACCCAGGTTCTTCTGTATGAGCACGTTCTCCTCCTCGTCCACCAGTATACCATGGTAATCATGGTACGCCACCTCTCCCAGTGACAGAGCCTCAGGTGAAATAGGCAGCAGACCACACTTCATAGCAGACACCTGCAGATCAATGATTTTAATGATTACCATGGAGCTGTATAACAATTTATCACAACATATTACAGCAAAATAAGCAGATTTCACATTATTGCTCTCATTCCATCAACTTTAAGTAACTTTGTTGGCAACACTTTTAAATAATGGTCCATTAGTTAACATATTTTCTAACATGGACAAACAATTAGTTACACATTAATAATGTTATTCAATAATCGCATTAGTTGATGTTAAATGAGTTAAAAAACATTAGTTCAACTCACAGTGTATAAACCGTGTTAACAAGCACAACTTATGCATCAGTAAATGTTAAACTCATTCATTCATTTTCTTTTCAGCTTAGTCCCTTTATTAATCTTGGATCGCCACAGCGGTATGAACTGCCAACTTATCCAGCACAATTTTATGCAGCGGATGCCCTTCCAGCCGCAACCCATCTCTGGGAAACATCCACACACGCTCATTCACACTCATGCACTACGGACAATTTAGCCTACCCAATTCTCCTGTACCGCATGTTTTTGGACTGTGGGGGAAACCGGAGCACCCGGAGGAAACCCACGGGAACGCAGGGAGAACATGCAAACTCCACACAGAAACGCCAACTGAGCCGAGGCTCGAACCAGCAACCTTCTTGCTGTGAGGCGACAGCACTACCTACTGCACCACTGTGTCGCCTTAAACGTTAAAGTATGATTAATAAATTCTTTACAACAGGAGTGTCAAACTCAATTCCTGGAGGGCCACAGCTCTGCAGAGTTTAGTTCCAGCCCAGCTTCAACACACCTATCTGTAGGTATCAAACAAGACTAAAGCACTCAATTAGGGTTGGAACTAAACTGCGCAGCGCTGTGGCCCTGCAGGAACTGAGTTTGACACCCGTGTTTTACAAGAATATTGATACTAATACATTAACTGTTGGACCACTATTCTAAAGCACAGGTGTCAAACTCAGGTCCTGGAGGGCTAAAGAACTGCGCAGTTTAGCTTTAACCCTAATTAAACACACATGATCAAACTAATTGAGTCCTTCAGGCTTGTTTGAAACCTACTAGTAAGTGTATTAAAGTAGGGTTGGAACTAAACTCTGCATGGCTGCGGCCCTCCAGGGTTTGACACCCCTGTTCTAAAGTGTTACCACATGGTTTTATTGCAAGATTTTATATTTCATGATTTAATTTGGTCTTCTATCACATTGAGGTGCATTTCAAGTCTCATTTTATTTAAGTAAACCTGAATAAATAAATCCATAAACAAATATATTTGCACTTTGGAATTTATTTATTTAAAGTTTTATTTATTCATTTAATATTTTAATCAATTGTTTTTTAATAGTTAAGTAATAAATTTCTTGAATAAACATTTTTCAAAATTTAAGTTTTTTTTTATTCATTTTATTCATGAATTTAAAATGTACGCAAGCTTAAGGTGGAAGTGAATGAGTCAGTCATGATTACATTATTTTGTAAAGTTATTTAAACTTTAATGAAACTTTAATGAATTTAAACAAACTCGATTAATGAAACCATTTAGCAGAAAATGGCGTGTTTTACAACAGATTTTTAAGCTAGAGCGCAACCATCTTGAAATATGGCTGTCTGACGCCACGGGGTTGGTTCCGTTCCCTTAGCTGAACAAATACAGTGGAAGTAAAGGACTGAACACGGAGACTGGAAAGCCTAATTTAACCCAATGAATGAAGTTGCGGGTTTGCAAACACAAGCATCAGATGTATGTATAATATAATATAATATAATATAATATAATATAATATAATATAATATAATATAATATAATATAATATAATTTTTTCCCTTTTAAATTCCCGATTGCTTCAATTCAACTCCATTGCAGTTGTTTCATACAGATAAAGCAGCTGAATAAACTGTTTAATTGTAAGAGTGTGAAGTCATCAACCAGCTCATACCGCAGCGCCAGCGGGTGTGTGAATATGCACAATGCATTTGACATCAGGCCGGGCAGCGTAGATGGCGGAGTGGAGGGTGAATCCAGCCTGATTTACACCCAGATTAGTGCTGCCTCTGTCCACAATCTCCCCCTGCAGATTAATCTTCACCTGCGCACACAAACAGCAATGCTTACACACACAAACACACCGTCCAACAGTAAACACTGAATGGAAACTTTAAAGCTGAAAACCTCCAAAAATGTTCAAAAGACTTTTTTTGAAGTTAAACATTAGTTGATTTAGATTTCTAAAAACTAAATAGATTAATAAATAAATAAGTAAATAAAAACAAGTTAGTAAAAAAGCAATTGTTTGAAGAAATTAAACACAAAAAAAACCTTCTAGGAATGACAACTATTTTAAATGTTTTTTTAATTTTAACTCTTTTTATTATAATAAAAATTACCTAATGCATGAATGCATAGAAAAGAGTTTGTTGCAACTAGAAATATAATAAATAATAAAAATTAACTGAAATCCATTTAAAAATGCATTGAATATGTTATTACTTTAGGTATTAAATTAAGTAAAATGAAAAAAATCTACAGGTTTTTTATGTATAAAAATAATAAAGGTCTGAATAAAATGACAAATATTTAAAGGTAAAACGAAAATGTAAAATTTACACAAAGTACTGAAATATCACATTCATAAATACTACAAATAACAAATTAATCTCCCAAATAAACCATTTTAATTTATGCTCATTTAATGCAAAGTATTGATAAATACTGTAGACACACATTAAAGATGTCCAGCTCTTTACTTTTTGACTATTATTATTTTCTACATGAATAATTTTCCTACAGAATTAAAATTGTATTAAAATTACAATAAACAAAAAACAATTAAAATAAATTAAATAATAATAATAATATTAATACATCTAAAAATAAAATAATAATGAAAAAATAAAATCAGTCATCACTGAAAACAAGGCATGGTTACCAGACTCGAGGCAGTGACTTCACTGTACAGGAGCCCAAAAGGGACAATCAGAAAACGCTCCTGTTCAGAGTTCAGCCGGACCTGAGATTACAGAAAAACAGGTTTAGCTGAAATCTCTACATACTGTATAACATGTCCTGCTAAATAGTGCATATGTGATGTTCATACACACTCACAGTCAGGTGGTTGTAGATGAGCTGAGACCAGCCGAAAAGATCCGCCAGACGGTAAAAAGCAGCGAGTTTACAGCGCAGGAGCTTCTCCCCTTTCTCATAAGCGATGGAGTCTGAACCTCTCAGATCATTCACTGGAGTCACCATCCCCAAACCTACACATACACACACAGACACAAACACACACACACGTCTGTGAGACAATTCTACATAAAATACACTTGCAATGCCCTCCAAAAAACTAAAGCTCTCGTTTAATTTCACAAAACAAATGCTCTGGTGGTTATTATTAGTAGTAGTATTAGTATCATTACCAATAATATCAATAAAAAATGCTATCATTGTTTACTATTTTATGCATAGCCTTTCAAAAAAACAAAGCTCTTGTTTAATTTCACTGAAGCTCATGTAGTTATCTTTATTATTATTATTATTATTATTATTATTATTATTGTTTAAAATAAAATCATTGCTTAACATTTTATTAAATCAATTTTCTTTTATAATCATCTGAAAAACCTTTAACGTTCAAAAACAAAACAGTAAGATTACTTCTTATTCTACTGTAATAAAGAAATTGTTAAATCAAGTCTCATGTAAATTCTGTTTTGTCCTTAATACTACAAGTTATGTCTTCTCGATGATACAAATTAGTGTACAAGTACACTAAAGCAGAGAATGTTGTTTGCTGGTCTTACAGCTGCAAAAAAGACAATCTTACAAAATTGGTTTACTCCACACATGTGTGCAAAAAAATTTGGATTCATAGCCTCCTTAAAATAGTGACTTTGTGAAGCTACAAAAGCACAAATTAATAAGGCTAGACCTATTTTATACTATCTAAAGGAATGACCATGTAAAGGTTTTTTTTTTCTTTTTTCTCGAATGTAAATCTTTCAGATTGAAAATTGTTGATACGTCTGTTGCTCCCCCTTCCATGTTCGGTTGTTTAAATGTCTTTTTGTTTTGTTGATCTAGTCAATAAAACGTTGATCACCAAAAAAAATCAAGAAATTGTTAAATCAAGAAAATAATAATATATAATACATGCTTTCAGTTATTTGCCAAGGCAAAATTTTTAACGTTCAGAATTTTGCATTTTCTATTTTTTTTAGTTTAAATAAAGCGTTAAAACAAAAACAAAAATTTAAGAAAAAAATATATATTTATATAAACAATTATTACAATGGCAAACACAACAAAACTATTGACTGAAATCTGATTAAAAATAATAATGGATGAAATTTTTAAATTTTTAAATAACTAATAACTTAACGTCATACATATGATGCAAGCATTTTCTGAAAGAAAAACACAACAAAATGACTGATAAATGACAAAATTGGACTGATGCAGTTTTAGTGGGGTTTATGCACACAGACTTTTAATTTCAGCCAGTCAGCCTCAGCACTGTTGGTGAACCGTCTTTCCATTATAAAAGTGCCACTTTTAAGGTCTGATTTCTTCAAAAATAATTGATCTTCAAAGCCTGATAGATATACGATATAAAGTGGGCCTCAAACCGGATATGAATCATTGCATTGAATTACATTTCCCCAAGCTACATCTTTAAAATATGAGTTTATTTTCCCCCAGTATTTTTAATGGAGTTTCTGCGCTCGTCTACTGATCCTGACAGCGCTAGTGGTTACATGGTCTTTCATCTCATTTTATGCTGGAACAACTTAATGGATGCTTTAATTTATTTAACTGAATGTATTTAATTACATTATAACATCAATGCTGAATAAGGAAGCTTATAAAATTGGAAATGGCCACATTGAGCTTTCGCCGGAGGTTTATCATTGGCTGAAGAACACTAGCTGTGCATGTAGTTACAAGAACTTTGTTTCTTTTAAGCTGCTTTGACACAATCTAGACTGTAAACATGCTATAGAAACAAAGAAGAGTTGAATTAAAGAAACAGACTCACTCATGTTGAGGGCCGCCATTCCTCCCTGTGGGGCCGCGGGGTACATGGTGGGAACGCTGGTGGTCATGAAGTCGGCGATCTGCTGCAGGGCAAGCAAACTGGTGGGAGTTTTGCCTTTCTTCATCTGATCCTGGATCAGAGACTCCAGCTCATCACAGAAAGCCTGCAAACGCACAAAAACACATGATATGCATACAGTTGAAGTCATAATTATTCGCTCTTCTGTGAATTTATTTTATTTTTCTAATATTTAATATTTCTCAAATGATGTTCAACAGAGTAAAGAATGTTTCACAGTATTTCCTTTAACACTTTTAAACTTCAGCATTGTTGTTCTGATAAACAAGATTGTTTGCTGAGCATGTTTCTTAAATATCTGCAAACACATTATGGTATTTTAATGCTTTAGAAGAGTCAAACACTTGCATACAGCACCTTTAAATTAATATAATTGATAACTCGATGTAAAACAAATATGCTTGAGAAAAGCATGTATACAGCAGCACTGGAGAGAGGGAAAGATCATGACACAGCATGTGCTGTCAAGAGCTCTGAATAATGGATTAGTTTGATAACAAGAGCATCAAACACTTTCTCTAGAGCAGAGTATGGAGTATGAAGACAACCATCACAACAGTTACTTTCTCATCATCAAACATTAAATACAACAGAAAGCATCAGATCTCAATGCTCAGCATATATGAGAACACCTCTCCACCACAGATCTTGCTTTTAAACTAGTATTTTCTACAGGATGCTTATAATAATTTATGTGTGAATACACAATAGATTGAGTCAGTACCAACAATTAATCTAAAACAAACTAAATCACATAAAGATCACAGAACAAAAATTTGTATACACCTAAAATGATGGCTGAGAAATAATAAGTAATTTTAATAAACAGGAAAAATCAAGAGAAACAAACTAAATTTAGTAGTTTATCATTTTATTTGCAATAATTAGTTTGAACTGAAATTAGGGATGTTCATTATAATTGAATAACTGAAAGGGTGCGTTTTTAACCGATTAATGGTATCAGTTAAACGAAAAAAAAAATATATATACACACACACACACACACACACATATATACACACACACATATTTTATACTATTATATACGCACGCACGCACGCACATACACACACAGGTTTTTTTTTTTTTATTTAGATTGGATTAATCTTTTAATCTAGATTAAAATGGCTCATTTGAATTCTGCCGAAGGCATTGAGAATATGTGTGCTACCCAAATAATCAAAAAGTCTTTGAGAACGGGTTTCTCAAGCCATGTGGCGCAGTAGACCAGGGGCTCATCTCCTGTTTCCAAAATGCATCACAAACTGCTGGAGAAACTGTTCTACTGTGATAATTGGTGATGAAAATAAATGATGTTCAATAAGATGTGCTTTAGTGTTTACTAACTGTTTATTCAGTTAAAGTTGAATGTTGAACTGTAGGCCTACATAACCTCCAAACAGCCATTATTGATTATCTTAATCTGACTAAAGTCATAACGGAACTAAACAGAAATGGAATTTAGATGTGTGGAGTCTGCAGATATTAGTCGCATTATTGAAGACATATTTTTAGACAATATCCACACGCGGCTGTCAGTAAAGGACCACACACACACACTTACACACACACGAAACGCGTAATTTTTTTTTAAAGTCAGAATTATTAGCCCCCCTTTGAATTTTTTTTCTTTTTTTAAATATTTCCCAATGATGTTTAACAGAGCAAGGAAATTTTCACAGTATGTCTGATAATATTTTTTCTTCTGGAGAAAGTCTTATTTGTTTTGTTTCAGCTAAAATAAAAGCAGTTTTTTATATATATTTTTTTAAACCTACTTTAAAGTCAAAATTATTTGCTATATAATTTTTTCAATAGTCTCCAGAACAAACCATCGTTATTCAATGACTTGCCTAATTATCCTAACCTGCCTAGTTAACCACTCCTAGTTAACTAATGGCACTTTAAGCTGTATAGAAGTGTATTTAGAAAAATTTCTAGTAAAATATTATGTGCTGTCATTATGGCAAAGATGAAAGAAATCAGTTATTAGATACTAGTTATTAATACTGTTTAGTGATTTCTTTTTGAACTTAAATAAAGATATTTTAAGGAAAGCTGAAAACCTACAATCACTGACTTCTATAATAAAAACAAATATTATTGAAGTCAATGGTTACAGGTCATCCTCAAAATATATTTTTTGTGTTCAACAAGAAAGAAACGCACAAACATTTAAAACAAGGGAGGGTATATAATGATCATTTATTTTAAATCATTTTATATATTATTAAAGCAGGACATTTACCAAATGTCTTCATGGAACATGATCTTCTAATATTCTAATGATTTTTGGCATTAAAAAAATAATATTTTTTAGACTCAAACAGTATATTTTTGGCAATTCCTAAAAACATAGCTGAGCAACTTTTGTTTCTGGTTTTCACATTTGTCAATTTTATGTGGTATTTGGACCAAAAAGTATGAAAATCAATGGAAAATTGCAGTGAATGAACATCAGCTGCCTTTTCCACATCTTCCTCAAGTCCTGGCCGTATAAATACCCTCTTTATTCTTAAGGGATTTTCTGCTTGCATACACAGGATCTCCTCTGTATTCATGCACACATGCAGAAAGACATATGATAGCTGGATATAATGAGACATCCGTCACGAGGGGTTTACTGAGAGCCGAACTAATGTCTGAATAACACCAGCACATTAAGAATTCATATGTAAAAACAGATTTTTTTTCCAATGTCGCCTCACAACAAGAAGGTCACTGGTTCGAGTCCCGGTTGGGTCAGTAGGCATTTCTGCCTGTAGTTTGCATGCCCTACCTGTGTTGGTGTGGGTTTGCCTCCGGGTGCTCCGGTTTCCCCCACAGTCCAAACACATGCGCTATAGGGGAATTGATGAACTAAATTAACCGTAGTGTACGAGTGTTCAATTCAATTCATGCTTATTTATATGGCACTTTTCACAATGTAGATTGTGTCAAAGCAGCCTAACATAGTTCTAGTAAACTCCAGATTTCAGAGTTGAGGTTTAGTTTAGTTCAGTGTGGTTTAAATTTCACTGCTAAAGGTTCAAACAAAGTAGAGCGAATCCACCGAAGCGCAGCTGCACAAGTCCCGATCCAAGCAAGCGTGGTGACAGTGGCGAGGAAAAAAAAAAACATCATCGATTGACGAAGTGAAGAGAGACCTCGAGAAAAACCTCGAGAGAGACTAGGCTGTGAAGTGTGTGTGAATGTGAGAGTGTATGGGTGTTTCCCAGTACTGGGTTGCAGCTAAAAGAGCATCCGCTGAGTAAAACATATGCTGGAATAGTTGGCGGTTCTTTCCGCTGTAGCGATCCGTGATAAATAAGGGACCAAGCAAAGGGAAAATGAATGAAAGTTTTAGGTTTTGTATGGAGCAGTACAATTGCACAAAAACTTGATATATGAAAATTATTAAAACTGCAGATTTTTTTTACTCATTTTAAGAAATTATGTTTTTAAAATTGTGTATTGAAGAGTAAAAATGGAAGAAATATTTCTGAAAATATTAAAACTTTGGTTTTCTGCATTTCCAAATGAACTTCGAGATTTATAATCCAAAGACTGTTTAAGTCTTTAAGAATTAAGACTGTAAAAATTATTGCGCTGCTCTTTTTCTTAATTTGACTGGGTTGATCACACATTTTTATTTAAATCTTTAACACAGATTGGCATGTCAAACCAACCTACCACTTGCTAATAATCCAACAGAACATGTGCCCATATGGCCAGTTTAATTTCTTTATCTTTAGAGTTGAACAAATGAGTGCCTCAGGGATCGGTTCTAGGACATATATTATTTTGTATTTAATAACTTGATTAATATTTCCCAGAGATGGGTTGTAGTTGGAAGGGCATCCACTGTGCAAAATATATGCTAGATAAGTTGGTGGTTCATTCTGCTGTGGCGACCCCAGATTAAAAAAGGGGCTAAGCTGAAAAAAAATAAAATAAATCAATGAATGAACTTGATTAATAACGTGTGCGACAACCTTTCAAATAAAAATCACATGATGGGTTTTGCTTCTTAAAAAGCACAAAACATTAAGTTGTTACTGTGGTCAAAAGTGTTTTACAAATATTTATTTGAGAATTTTAGAGAGATTTTTGGGGATATTTTCAAATATATCAGAAGGGTGTTGACTGATTAATTAGAAAGGAGATCATAAATGTATATTAAATGTAAAATACAGCAATTTTGTTCCTTAGTAATATGGAAATTCATGTTTGACAGGTCAAATTAAAATGCAATACACATATAGATTTAAATTCTAAGTTATTCGACCTCCTGTGAATTTTTTTGTCTTTGTCAAATAATTCCCAAATTATGTTTATCAGAGCAAGGAATTTTCCACAGTATTTCTTATAATATTTTTTCTTCAGGAGAAAGTCTTATGTTTTATTTTAGCTAAAATAAAAGCAGTTTTAAACCTTTTTTTAAGCCATTTTAAGGTCAATATTATTAGCCCCCTTAAGCAATATTAGTTTTGAATGGTCTCTGAACAAACCACTGTTATACAATGACTTGCCTAATTACCCTAACTTTACCCTAATTAACCTAGTTAAGCCTTTAAAGCACTTTAAGCTGAATACAAGTGTCTTGAAGAATATCTAGTCTAATATTATTTACTGTCATCATGGCAAAGAGAAAAAAAAATCAGTTATTAGAGATGAGTTATTAAAGCTATTATGATTAGAAATGTGTTGAAGAAATCTGCTCTTCGTTAAACGGAAATTAGGGAAAAATATACAGTGGGGTAATAATTCAGCAGGGCTAATAACTCTAACTTCAACAGTATATTGATTAGTGGAAATGTATGCGTTTAGTGTTGTTCTCACGGGACTCTGCAGGATCATGGAGACTCTCTTGCGCTGCTCCATCATGTTGAAGTCCTGCCGCAGGTCTGGAGCCATGTTTCTCTCCCTCTGGTACTCCGGGCTGCTCTCATCTACTCGGTCGAAATATCGCTCTTTGTGAGGAGGGTTTGTGGGCGGGGGGGCCGTCACCACCCCTGCACCTGAGTCTCCGTTCATCACACACCTGCAAAACAAAAACATTCACACTTCAGTCACCGAGGTCCTGTGAAATCAGTTTTATTTTTTCACAAATTACAATTTTTTTTAATGTTAATTTGAGCAGCATTGTGTGAATGAGTGTGTATGGGTGTTTCCCAGTACTGGGTTGCAGTTGGAAGGACATCCACTGTGTAAAACATATGCTGGAATAGTTGGCGGTTCATTCCTCTGTGGTGAGCCCTGATAAATAAGGGACTAAGCCGAAGGAAAATGAATGAATAAACTAATTTTTGATCCATTTTTCTAAATTTTTCCAAATTTCTATTTTATGTCTACAAACTTTTCTGGACTATTTTTTATCAATGTTTTTTCTGGAAATGTTTTTTCTTCCTATTTTTTATTTATTATAATTTTTATTTATCATTATACTTAGGGTATTTATCATACCCTAAATTCTGCATACACTAAAAAGTAACTATTAAAAACAAGCTGAATTGCTTTAAATAAAATTTTATTATGAAGTGAAATACAATCTGGAGATGAAATCCACTGAAAGCTACTAACATATGTTTAAATGGCATATGAGTGCTTGTAACAGGATGTTTACTGTTGAGTGCACTGGATATAATGAGCTTTCTCTGTCCATTAAGCAGAGTCGAGACATGCATGATGTGCATGAGACAGAGAGGAAAGGATTTTGGGCTGATTTAGCTCCACTGTGTCATTATGGGCAAAACAGATGCTGTTGCCACAGTAACACGACCATCATTCCATCATTAATGCAACAGGTGATGCTGTTTAATAAAACAGAAAACAGAATTAATTGACATGAAGTCAGAAGTCCAAATAATGTACTGTACAGAAAATTACATTAAACAAATTACACTCCCAGCTTCAGGTTTGTGGATATTTTTATTTACTGCATATGCAATATTAATAAGCAAAAAATAATAATTGCCACAATAATCATAAAATAATAATGAAAATTTTACAAAGTACATCAAAACTGTAATTGTTTCTTATAATTACAGGATTAAATTTAAATATGAAACAACAAGAAATAGCCCAGGTTTGCTTTGCTTGTTTCTAGTGCACAACATTAGCAAAAAAATGTGCAATTACTAACAACAACAACAATAATATTAATAGCAATAAATAATAATAATAATAATAATAATAATAATAGCCATAATAATAGTAATAACAATAGCTATAATAATAGCAATTAAGAAGAAGAAGAAGAAGAAGAAGAAGAAGAAATAATAATAGCAATAAATAATAATAAAATAATAATAATAGGAATAATGATAGCAATAATAATAATAATAATAACAACAACAACAACAACAACAGCAACAACAATAATAATAATAATAATAATAGCAATAATAAAAATAATAATAGCAATAATAATAATAATAATAATAATAATAACAACAACAATAATAAGAATAGCAATAATAATAATAATATTAATAATAATAATAATAATAAAAATAACAATGATAGCAATAATAAGAGCAATAATACTAATAATAATAGCAATAATAATAATAATAATAATAATAATAATAATAATAACAATAATAGTAGCAATAAATAATTAGCAATAACAATAATACCAATAGTAATAATAATAAAAGCAATAACAATAATAATAGTAATGATGACAGCAATAATAATAATAACAACAAAAACAATCATAATAATAATAATAGGAATAAATAATAATAGCAATAATAATAATAATAATAATAATAATAATAGGAATAAACAATAATAGCAATAATAGTAGCAATATTAATAATAATAATAATAGAAATAATAATAAAAACAGCAATATTAATAACAACAATATTAATAGCTATAATAATAGTAATAATAATAATAATAATAATAGCAATAATAATAACAATAATAACAGCAATAACAACAATAATAATAGCAAATAATAATAATAATAATAATAATAATAATAACAGCAATAATTATATTAATTTAACAACTATAAAATTAATTAAATATACAATGGAATTTATCTTATACAATAGTTTTGAATTTTTTACCATCATCAAGATTTTTAAAAAATAAATGATCTTTATTCCACTCAAATATTAAACAACAAGAAATATTTTTATTGTAATACAATCACTTTTAAAAAAAGGATGGTTTGTGAATATAAATCAAAGATTTAAAACGGTAAATGACAACATGGTAGATCATAATATTAAACAGTCTTATCATTTACTGGTGATATAATCATTCATTTGCTCAAAACAAGGGGATCTGCAGGAGAATCAATGACACAGCAAACAGAGGCAGTCAGTCTGACTCAGCATTATTGATCATCTAATGTTGTTTTAAGTGTCCAAGGGGTTTGTAGCAGACATTTAAAAGCCAAATAAACATGAAGCTGCTGCTGCTACAGTACATTTCAATCCTCCCCCTCAAACTGACGCTCAAAATACAACATGAGGCATCCGATGCAGCGCAGCATTACAACATGAAGCTAACAGTGATTGTGAAGCAGGAAATAACTGAAGCATTGAGTAATGAAACCCTAAAGCAGCTGCCCTGTTCTACATCCACACACACACACACACACACACACCAGAGAGTACGAAAATCTCTTCCACAACTCAATTACTTGAGTTTAAAGAGCCATTTACACAGAATACATCTTTGCAATCTTGAGACACAGTGAACAGGAATGTAAAAAAGCCTTCTTAAAAAGCACCTATGATGCAAAATCAACATTTGTAAGGTGTTTGGACAGAACTGCGTGTAGGTATAGTGTCATATTTGAATGATATAAACACAATACGTCTTTTTAAAAGCGTCCTGACGTTAAATTCAAATTCTAGGCCTGCCGCAACATGGCGTATCTGTACAGTTTTCCCCTGCCCACCAATATTGATTGACGTGCAGTTTACAATGTCTCAGTGTTAACATGTAAACATACCCACTGAGGCTGGGAAATAACTTTATTTCACGGTATGAGATGGGGTTGGGCGATGTTGACCAATTTGGCAATCGTACGATGTCTAATGTGAAACATCGCAATGGACGATGCCATCTTCGTCATAGGTGGGGGTGGTTAAATATTGTAGCCTACCGTTTTTAAATCCGGAACCACATGGGAATTGCTTTACCCATAACCAAACCATAAATAAATAAAGTTACAAACAAATGACCACCTGTCAATGACTTTTTCCCGCAGGACTCTGGCATGAATAAGCAGTGATCTGTGTGATTCTAATGGCTTTTCCCACAGCTGGTGGAGGAGACGAGAGTTCAGTTGGAGTTCACTGTAGTCAGTGGCGCAAAAAGGGGGTATGCAGTATATGCTGCGCATAGGGGCGCCACACATGGGGGGCGCCATTGTGCCAAAACTATTTTTGAAATTATCCATATTAAAAGTTTCAAATAATATATATATATATATATATATATATATATATATATATATATATATATATATATATATATATATATATATATATATATATATGTTAAAAATGTTTAATTAGCATTTTATACGCGTATAATATTGTATTTTATTAAATTAAAAAAATCCTTTAACACCCCACCCCCCACCCCCATTTTTTATACCATATACATGTTTTTATGAATTTATTATGTATCATATTGATTCATCAGGCCTTTTGGTAACTACTTAGCTCAAAAATATTCTAATTTTAGCTACAAATAAAGTTATAACATGTTTTTATAACATTAAAGTCTTTTTTATTTAACTTTTAGTAGTTTCAGTCAATTGTTCTAGCAAAGACAGACCTTACACTTCTCACAGTCTGCATGTGAGAAGTAATAGCAATGTTCTTTTGCCCTTTAGGACTCCCATGTCTATCATTTTGTTTTGACAAATGTAGTACAAAAAGTCCAAAAGCAAGGTTAGTCAAGGTGATATAATCATTTAGTGAGGGAAAATTAAATTGAGAAGAAATTTGGGGTGGTATGAGAGACATTTTATCACTTGCCTGTTATAAAATATAGTTGGATTGAAGGGGGGTGCGCAAAAGTTAAAGCCGCATACCCATCAGCAAATGTGCAGTTGCGCCCCTGACTGTAGTGCATACATTTTCATTGTTTTCACTGCAGAATCCTCACCGTGTGCGCAAATTTAGGAGACATTTATGCAGAGTGCTTCTTTGCACCTAAAAACGCCAAACACAGCGCTCAGGAACAGATTAAACAGTTGTTACATGAACTTGCTAAAGTAAAAAAAAAGGCTGCAATGCTTGCCCCGCCTTTGAGCTCTTCTTATTGGCTCACTGCTCTAGAACTGAACGTGAATGATTGGTTAACATCAGCTGTCAATCACTCAGTCAATGCCTTCCTGCCTACAGATGACAGGAGCTACAACCGCGGAAATGTGAAGCGCTGAAGATGAGAGAATGAAAATAACACTGACAGATTTACCTACAGTTACTAATAATGGCACATCTCATTAGTGATCATGTGCTGAATGTTAATCCACCATTTACACTTTTCCAAGAGTGGATAAAAGACTTCCAGTGTTTCAAGTCCACTATGAAAATGACTAAAGCCATTCACTGTTAAGTCTGTGGGACGGGGTTTGCAGGTTACAGTGTTTACCACTAAATCTACACAGTTTAAGCGTGAGAGGTGCTGTATAGTCCTTCATTTAATCCTCACGATGCTGTCAGCCGTGCTAGCGGCAGCTATATGTAACATTTAACACAGCTCATGAAAAGACTGGTATAGCTATTAAGATGACAAGCAAATAATAAGTTATATACCAATATAAATGTGGAGCGGGGCGATAGATTGTGATGCCGGCTCAGCATCGTGAAGTTTGTCGGCCATCGGCGATGGACTACTAATATTAGAAAGCTAATTTCAAAATAACCAGTAAAAAAATGATGACTGCTAAATTTTTGCAAACAATTTATATGTGTTGAATTTAAACAAACAAATTAAATTGAGTAATGTTCAACTTTGTTTGTTTAAATTAAGCTCAATTAAATTGTTTACAACCACTTTAAAAAATTGTAAATTTAAGGAATAATTTTTTCGGTGCATCTTTCACGATTTAGTTTTATTTATAAAGTTGATTATCCCAGGAAAATGTACAACAGGGTTTTATATAATAAATAAGCTTGGATATTTAAAAAAAAAAAAAGGACTTGATTATTTTGTACTTTATTTTTAAACGTATAAATATAGTTTTTAGATATAGACTTTAGATGAACAACAAATTCTTGTGTCACATTTCACAGTTTTTGAGCCAACTAACCAGCCGAGGCTTGAAATAGCAACCTTCTTGCTGTGAGGCGAGACCTAATGCACCACCGTGACGGCCTCAATTTCGACAATAAGATTATAAAAGTATTCATTAACCATTTATCAGATTCATTGGGATTAATTACAAACACACAAGTCATAAAAGTTTAAAAGTCTTGTGATAACCCCTAAAAAACACTCCAACTATTTCAATGAGTGCCCTATAATCGGTTGAAGCAATTTTCCAGTAACAGCCACTGTACAAGCACCTCTCATTACAAGTTTGTGAAGATGCTTGACACGCATTGCATTCACAGCATGAGCTTAGCGCAGAATTTACAGCGACCTTCAACTCAAGACGTCATTCACAAAGCCACTCATGTCTGAATAGTGTTCAAGACGCCACAGCATCTGCGTCTCTTTCTCTGGTGATTCTCCAGAGTTTCCTCCCACTCTCTTTCAGCATGTGAATAACTGCGCAGCGGTGCAGTCTTTCTGTGCTCATCTCCCTGGAAACGGTGCAGACACCGACACACAATTCAGTTTCACCGCCGTCATATAATGGCCTCGGATGTGCAGAAATCTCAAAAAGCACAGCACTAATGAAAGTCGGAAAGTGATGCTCTTTTCCTGCATTCTGACTGTCACTTCCTGTTGAGATGGGAAATACATTGAAGCCCCGCAAAAAGAAAAGTCAATAGCTGCGTCCCAAATCGCATACTTTTGCTCTATTCTACGCCATTTTGTAATATAAACAGTGCAAGTAGTGTGTTCACACTGAAAACTCTAAAAATAATAAGAGCACTTTAATTACCCGGATGATGCCCTCATTCTGCTGGTAAAATGAAGTGTGTAATGATGGACACTTGACGCACTCAACGACCGCAGGTTTGCTTATGTAGCGGAAGGGGCGGAGCTATCGGGCGCACATGTTGGATAACTTTATTTATTTTGGATGGTGAAAGCTAAATTCTCCTACGAGAGTGATTATAGCGCCTCCCGATGGTGAATGCGGTTATACTCACGGCAGGTATTATCTAATAATTCGGTCGTTTATTTCACTGATTTAGCGACAGTCAAACGTCATCAGGAAAACGGTTTGAATTTCCGCTTAGTAAAAACGTTAGTGCACCATTTGGAACAGCACTACATACATATACTATCCTGTTACATAAGTACATAGTGCATGAGTGCATAGTGTATAGTGGGCCATTTGGAACGCAGCTAATGTTATGGTTTTCTTCCGGGTGTTCTGGTTTTCCCCACATTCCAAACGCATGCGCTATAAATGAATTGAATAGACTAAATTGGCCGTAGTGTATGTGAATGAATGTTTCCCAGTACTGGGTTGCAGCTGGAAGGACATCCACTGTGTAAAACATATGATGGATATGTTGGCAGTTCATTCCACTGTGGCGACCCCTGATTAATAAAGGGACTAAGCCGAAGGAAAATTGAATAATTGAGATATTTTGTTTAAATGTTTTTGACTATTAAAACTATTTTCATTAGTAATGTTGGTAAATTAAATGTTCATTAAATGCCCAGCCCTACCATCAACAATTTTTCACACAAAATTCAAACACTTTTTCCCAGTTTTCCTAAAATCCTTTCCCAACTGAACACTTGGTGCAGCTATTGGTTTTCCGTTGTGCTTTTGATTGATTTTGGCATTAGTCGCAGACAAACGCAGTGACCCTTTAGCACCAGACAAGACATTTATCCCTAAAAGACCCAGAGTACACTCAAAATCAGTCCATACATGATCAATGCCACAGTACAGGAAGATTTCTGAAATAAACTCAAGAACCCATCTCTACACTCCTTAACAACTGTTGTTAGTTAGTTTGCTTTTATTTGACAGATTTAACAAAAAAATAAACAAGTCGAATTAGACTAATTCATAAATATTTAAAACAGAAGACTGTTTTAATAAAATGCCACCAACAAAAAATGCATTTACATAAATATATTTGCCATTTCTCCAGGAAATAGAACGCTTATATTTTGGAAAAATACAAATATGCATGATATTTTTGAAGCATGCTTAACATTCTGAACATGCAAATTTCCATTCCCTGCTTGTGCAACTTCCACAAGCAGTTTAATATGCAGTTTGACTCTAATCAAATACTAAAAAGCGCTTAAATGACAATTTATCACTGAATATATTCAACTGTTAAAGCATTGGTTTAGAACATTATTTTGCCAGGAAATGCACCACAAAAACAACACTTAACTCCTGCCAAAAATAACCCAAAAATCTCAACTCTAGTAATGCAATAACCTCCTAAAGCTGATTTAGCCGTGAAATGATCATCCTAACAGACCATAATGATGTTTATATAGCTGAGAGAATTATGCAGCGTTATATTAAGCTCTGTGTGTGTGTGTGTGTTTTAAGAGGACAGAGGTGTGTAGGCATTACTGTAATAGTCACTATGGAAACAAAACCCATTTCCATGGAAACCTGTATGATTATGTAATCGTATACGGTCACTTGTGTCCTGTGCTCTGCCCACTCACTCAAAACACCCCTGAATGCTGAGCCATAGAGTTAAATGGGAAAATCTGAACCACCAACATCTATTTTATCATCTCCTGAGCCTGTACTGGCGATTTCATCTTTGGGTTTCTTTCAAACCATGATTTAAAATCACCAAAACTACCCTTAATTCACAATAACATCTAGAAAGTTTCCTTATCAAGCAGGAAAATGGACAGCAATCCGAATTAACAACAAACTAAACATCTAAACAGATGTTTTTTGCTAAACACTGCATGCTGATTGCTAACTTACATCTGCATATAAACATTTTCAAACAGGCAAAGCTTTCGATTTTATGCATTTTAGGTAGGAAAATACCACCTTACATATAATGTCATTATAAATGCATAACATTTTTTCACAAACTCAATATATCATCAGTGAACAGCCCAAACAGAAGTTGTAAAGCTGTTATCCAGCTTTGTGGTAATACATTAAGTTCCCATTATTTAATGTTAGTTCAGGTATTTACTACCATCAAAAATCAATGAGAATATAATTATCACAGCATTATTCATCTTTGTTTGTTTTAAATGGGGGGAAAACAGTTGTGCACTGAGTTTATGTATTTTTTCCTCATTTTAAATGCTAACAAGCCCATCTTTGGACTTTAACACTGCATTAGTAAATGTTGAAGCAAAGATTAATGAATGCAGCACAAATATGTTGTTTACTCTTAGTTCATATAAGAAATTAATTCAATGGAGCCTTATTTGTAAAATGTTTTTGATTATCTTTTATGTCAAAAACTGTTAATTTTCACAAAATAAATAAAATAAAATGTAAAAATTGATGTAAAAAGTTTTGTAAAATGATGGCAGAATGGTGTTTGTAAAACAATTAACAAAAACTACTAATAAATTATCATTATTAATAGATTGTTTTATTATTAATCACATAATTATAAAAAGAATACACTCAGCCATTAAGGAGATTGATGCACATACCTACTAACATGCTGAGCTACACTACTTGACAAAAGTCTTGACGCCTATATACGTTTTAGTAACAGCAAATAATAACTTGACTTCTAGTTGATCATTTGGTGTCAGAAGTAGTGTATATAAAAGGTAAAGGCCTCTAGATTTTGCTTATTTGAGCACAATAAAATCTGATCATGTCTTGATGTTGACTGATTTGATGAGGACAGTAAGCTCTGACTCTGCTCAGACTAAAGTGTCATCACTGAACAGAAATAATGTCCAGTATAGAATATAAAGTCCTGCTGCAGTGGAGACAGAATGAATATTGTGTCTGACTCCATCATGAGCTTGGAGGACTGCATCCATACATCTCTGACATGACTCAAATCACTAATTAATAAAGTCATCTGGAATGGTGAAGAAAGCGTTCCTGCAGGACTCCCAGAGCTCATCAAGAGTCTTTGTGTTCATCTTCAACACCTCCTCCATCTTACCCCAGACATGCTCAATAATGTTCATCTCTGGTGACTGGGCTGGCCAATCCTGGAGCAGCTTGACCTTCTTTGCTTTCAGGAGCTTTGATGTGGAGGCTGAAGTATGAGGAGCGCTATCCTGCTGGAGAATTGTCCCTCTCCTGTGGTTTGTAATGTAATGGGCAGCACAAATGTCTTGATACCTCAGGCTGTTGATGTTGCAGATCTCTCGCACGCCCCCATACTGAGTGTAACCCCAAACCATGATGTCTCCTTCACCAAACTTGACTGATTTCTATGGGAATCTTGACTCCATGCTGGTTCCAGTAGATCTTCTGCAGTATTTGTGATGATTGAGGTGCAGCTCAACAGATGATTCAGCAGAGGAATCCACCTTCTGACACTTTAAAATGATCAACTAGAAGTCAAGTTATTATTTGTTGCTCTTACAACTGGGATCCACCACAAGACTTTTACTAGGTAGTGTACACTGCAAGCTGTTTATTCTCTCTTCACAGTTTCCACATCTCAGACCTCACACTCAATAAAACATTACCCTTCATTCAAAGTTTGTCAAGTAAAGAAAATGCTTTACTTGTTGAAACAATCAAGTTTGTACACTTTTTAAGGGATAGTTAAAACTTCCCATTAATTTACTCACTCACAGGTAATCCAAGATGTGATTTTTTTAATGTTTGCCAACATTTTGGGAAACTTGCACTCCTATAGATGTCTTGTCAACAAACTCAGCCCTGTTTTATGCCGAGTTCAGACTGCGTGATTTTAGCCCTGATTTTGGCTCGCCGACAGGTTTTGAGAAAGTTGGTTAAATGATAATAATTATCATTATCGCAACACTCAACAACAATATTGCACATTTTCCCAGTATCATGCAGCCCTATTTTCCGTCTACGAATTTTCCCTAAAATTCCAGCAAACTCCACGGAGAGTGTGAGAAATGGAGAAGGCAGCTGACTCGAAAGTCCTGCACAGTCGTTGTAAATGAGCCAGATCTGCCTGCATGAGTTTCCTGCATCAATAATGGCTTCCTGACAGATTCAGAATGGCGGTCAAATCCATTTCAGCCCAGCAGCAGGCTCAGATGAAGGCCAAAAAGCCCATCAGAACGGGCCAAAAGCAGTCTCAGAGTTTCTGGCAGCCGCTAAAGCAGACAGCAGGCGATCAGAGACTGAAAACAAACCCAGAGATCAGTTCATAAATGCATATAAGATCCCAGCACCTGCAGAGATGGAGGAAGTGAAGCTTTCCCAGAGCTCAGAGCACAGCATGAGAAATATTGAAAACAAAGTAAGTTTACAGTTTAGATCAACTAATGAGTAGGTGCCAGTCTGATAGAGACTTTTAAAGTTTCTTTCATTTATTTTCCTTCAGTGAATGACCTTCTGGCCACAACCCAGTAGTGGGAAACACACATACACTCTCACATTCCCTCACACACTTACACACTATGGCCAATTTAATTTATTCAATTCCCCTATAGCGCATGTGTTTGGACTGAGGGGGGAAACCGGAGCACCCGGAGGAAACCCACACCAACCCGAAAATACAAGCAAAAACAGAAATGCCAACTGACCCAGCCGGGGATTAAACCAGCGACCTGGAGTAGATTATTTACGATATACAATTATTTATACAATGATGACCATGTTTTTTTTACGTTTAACTGTTCGGTTTTTATATTTGAATACTGTTAGGTTAGATAACCTTAAAGCACTGTTTATTTAACTTTTATTTATCCTGTTATATTTATATATTCGTAATTTATTCGATTGTATGCACAAATAAGGCTAAGAAAAAGACTTGATCACCATAGTCGATCTAAATTAATGAAATCTTTCCAAATAGAGAAATTAAAATTATCTGATGGAATTATATTTATAATCGCAATATATAAAATCACAGCAAAACAAAATATCACAACAGGGCTCGAAATTAACTTTTTTACTTGGTAGCACCGGTGCTCCCAACTTCAAACATTTAGGAGCACCAAAAAAACATTTAGGAGCACCAGAAAACATTTAGGAGCACCCACCAAAAATGAATGAGCACCGCTGCAAATCGTTCTTTAAGGGATTTATTGTAGTTTAAAACAACAATAAATCGTGAAAATTTTGAACGTGCATGAATATCTGCTATAAAAAGTCTGTTACTTTATGAAAAATAAATGTATAGTTTGCATCAAACAAATATGAAGCATTGCAGTAAGAAATATTTATTTTGTACTGCTGTTTTATATGCATGTCAATTTAATAAATAATATTTCTGCAACAAAAAGAACAAAAGATTATAATAAATCATTCAATTCAATGCTGAAAGCTGCAGTCATCAGTAAATAAATTAAAAAATAATTTACACCTCAAGAAAGAATAGACAAAAGAAAGTAAGTAAAGTCTCACTTCTATCACTCTTTAAAAGTTTTGGTTTCAGTTTGTGTCAATTTAAAGGTTCAGTCTGTGTTAGTGGAAAGCAGGTGAGTCAGCCGACCCAATTTATGAGCAGGATTCTTGCGGTGACCACCGGCACAATACCGCTGTTTGTTTTGATGAGCCGCAGTTTCAGTGTAAACTTAGTAAAGGCGAGCTTCTTTGGCGATGATATACAGTATTAGATTTGACATTTGCGCTGAATACGCAGTGAATGCAACACATAGAGATTCGGGCACCTTCTTCGAAAAGCACGTACTCGATTGATCTCAGCTGGCAGATCAATATCCACCACGTGTCATGATCGCTCTCATCTGCGCCTCAACTTTAGGTGGGGTTTGCAAACCTGTGTGCTTTAAGTTTTCACTCTTCAGCCGTTTGTATTTCCCGTGGTCATAAAAGCTCCTTCCCTGTCATCTGACAGCGGAATACCTTGAGTGATTGACAGCTAATATGAACCAATATAGCGGCAGAGAAGAGCGATTCAGCACGTTTTTACAAAAAATCGAAACAGGTCGCACTACAACCATTATCTGCAGTCGCACTAATGCGCCAAAATATATCATGAGGTCGCATAGATTAATTTTCGGGCGCATATGCGACCTTGATGAGCTCTGGGAGTTCAAACACTGCACAATGTCAGGATTTTCAAATATCGTGCAAGTCTATTCTACACCTCAAATAAAAAAACAAAAAACAAATACAATGTAAAATGATATCACTTTTTACTGTAAAAACAAAAAGATGAACAACTAAAATATGAAAAGATATAAAAAAAATTTTTTAGCCTGGCATAGAGCCATTTCTCACTTTTATTTAATTTAACCAAGCACAAAAACATGTTAAGAAATAAAAATAAAATACATAAATAAAAAAAACGTATAAATATAGCAAAGAAAATGCAACTAAAATAGCTAAAACTTTAGCTAAAACTAACAAGAAAATACAAAAAAAAAAAACTCTAATAAAAAAAATGAAATGCTTAAAACTATTATACAAATCAATGATACCAAAATGAGATGAATCTAAAATGACTGAAAGGCTCATTTCTATAGGATGCAGTGGAGATGATGTCGGCTGTATTGAAGAGTTCGTAATTTTTCATTGCTCACTTTTATTTAATTTAACCAAGCACAAAAACAGATGTTAAAAATAAAAATAAAATATACACATAAAAAAACTAAACTAATAAATGTCAAAGACAATGCACTTTAACTAAAATTCAACAAAACAAAAAACCTCTAATAAAAAATTAAATACTTAAAACTATTATACAAATCAATGATCCCAAAATAACAAGAATCTAACATCACTAAAAGGCTGATTTCTATAGGATGCTGCAGAGATGATTTCTGTATTATTAAAGAGTTCATCATTTTTCAGCTGCATAAATTTACTTCTTATCTCCAAACTTCCTCATTGACCTACTTTCCAGAAGAGAAGTGTGTGAATTATCTCACCCGTAACACTACACAGATGTGAGGGAGGGTGTGGAGGGAGTGCGTGTATGTGTGTGCGCGCGTGTGTGGCTGAGTAGCTGGGTGTTTCTGTGGGTGGGTTTGCAAGTGAAATGTTTAAAGAATGATGTAATGTGTAAACATTCGAATTGTAATAACTAATAAAATAAATAATAAACAAAATGACCACATAAGCACCACTTCAGGGATAGTTGGATAGATGGACGGCAGATGGACAATTTTACCTTCAGTTTATTATTTAAATAAACCATCTAAATGAAATTGAGAAGATTTACTCCTCAAATGCGTTATTTTTCTCCATTTTTGTTCATTTTACTTGATTTAATATTTATTTTAAGCATCCAGAATGGGCTTAAGTTATGTTTAATGAATCAACTCAATCTGAGGTCATAATAAAACAATATTTAAGTAATAATGTGTTTTTGGGTAATGATAATATACACACTTGAGATATCAATACTTAATTAGCAAAAGCAGATACCTCAATTTTTATTAGTTTTCATATATTTAAATTAATAAAAGTAATGTTTTTGCAAATAATGCATCTACACGCATTACTCAAAATTGTCCTGAATTTTCTCAATGTATAAATGAATAAGGTTTGCTCATGTCTGAACACCGTAAACACACACACACCAGCTGTTTACCATCTTAAATCACATGGTGTGTGTGTGTGTGTGTGTGTGTGTGTTGTGGAATGTAATGGCATTATTCCTGGCACACGGAGGGTCTAAATGTGGCTGCAGGCCAGTAGTAGATCTGAATAGCTCACATAAACTGCATAACTCGCATACAGCAAATGCAGAAAGACCGACCCCTACTAGCCATTCTCCAGCAGATATTTACAGTAAAAACATTTCTGGCCTCATATACCATTCTACATCCCTTATATTTATTTAAAAGACTTATGTATGCCCAAACTATCTGTTATTACTATAATATACCTTATTGCAAGTTACCTAAAATAACTCATTTACAATGCTGTACATTTGCTCCTCTCATAATGAATAATGATATCATTTATATACTAACACTTTATGTTTCTTTGCCATTAAGTAAATTATTTTGATATCAACATTTCACTTGCTTGGTCTGATTTCAAAGGTTGTCACAATTCATTACTATTACAATGCATGCATAATTACAATGCTTTTTCAGTTCGCTACTGTAATTATACTGTACTAAATTAAATGGCCATCTTCTTTGATGCAGCATTTTTAGATGACATAAAGCTTAATTTTGTGCATTTGAAACTTCTAAACCTGCCAAAATATCCTACTGACTACTGCAAGCTATAATTAAAATCAGTGCACTCCTAATATCAGCATACAATAACTTTTAGATTACTTTAAAATGAGTACTGGAGTCTTATTTACTATATCAGTACTTATACTTGATTTTTTGATTAATGTACAATAGCCACAACTGTCAGTGTTGCCAGATATAACTGACTTATTCCAGCCCAAAACCTATCCAAAGTCACAAAAATTTATACATCACCCAAAATGTCAGATTAATTAATTTTATTTTATTTTAATTGAAATTAACCTAGTTTAATAGTCGGATTTTTAACCATGCTGCAACCAACACCAGCAGTAACAGAACCACAACATAACCGGTTCACATCGAAACACTGCGCCCCCTTACCCTCACACTGCACTTAATGTTGTGTAGATTGCACTAGCTAAAAGGGTGTGTTTTACTTCTGAAATGGGGTATAAAGTCATCCCATTTGGCCTTTTGAATTCTTTTGAACATAATAAGGTGCTGCTTGTCAATCAGACAACGCTTCTATGTTTGTTCATGCTGTCAATTGTGAAAAAAGAAATTACTGATTAAAGTGTCATGATAAACCGCAGTGAGTTTCACTGCAGGCTCCTGTGATGCACGTGCACTCAAAGGGGAGTCAGATTTGATGCAACTTTCCTTCCCCTCCTCTTGCGGGTGAGCCCATGCGGTTTGCACTATGCACTGGTCACTACTAACTGAATTGAGTAGGAGCTAAGGGTGTCACGATCCTCCAAATCCTCGATTCGATTACATTTTCGATTCTGAAGGCACGATTCGATTCGATTTTCGATTTTGAATAATTAATTAATGACCAATTAATTATTTGTAGCCTACCGTTTAAACTACCTGACCTGCATGGTCTTTGTTTTACCCATAAACAAATCACACAGTAAATGAATAAAGGCAAGATACACACATAATTACCACCTGTCAATCACTTTTTCTGCGGGACTCGTGAATAGGCAGTGATCTGTGTCGTTATAATGGCGTCGGTAAAAAAGACGCACAACCAACAGGAACCAGCCAACAGTATCTGAGGTGTTCGCTAAAATGACTAAGTACAAGTGAGTGAAAGATTGAAGCAGTCCTCTGACTGCCTGGACCTGCTGTCTCGAGCGCATGGCTGTGTGTGCGTCTGTGTCTGTGTGGTCACGTGATGTGCATTTTCAGAGGTAGAGAGGAAGGAGGGCTGCTCAGAAATGCTACACGCCACTGTGGATGTCAAATCGTTGTCGTTCTAAAATGCCATTTAAAAACAAAGACAGTGTAAACAGGGCCTGAGTGTGAACTTTTCGCGAGCGGATTTGCAACGGGGGCGGGCGGAGGATCGCGATGCCGGTGTTGTCTATCGGACGAACCGTACGTAATACATACATAGCAGAGCTTGCAAAACTGTGTTTTTTTTTTGTCGACAACACGAACGTTGTCAACATAACTCACTGGAAATCCAAAATGCTTCCACACCGGCGACTTCATTGAAAGAGGAGAGGGTTTAAGCTCTGTCGACGGGTCTCCTGCTTCTGCAGTTTAACAAGCACTTCAACAAGCCTGTTTTTTCCCGCTTGGCAAGCCAAGCTGACGTGACATGGGGGCGTGGCAGCATCGACGATTCTATTTTTGGATTCGATAATCGAAATTGAGCATAAATTTTGATCGATTTCGATTAAAAATCGAAATCGTGACACCCCTCACACAGTTTTGTTTTGTTAAATAAATTAAATATGAAATTTATGTTTCAAAAATTATCAACATGCTAATGTCATTTTTTACCCACACATTCAAATTCACAACACTGACAACTGTATATGTGACCATGAACCGCAAGACCACACTGTAATAAAATATACAGTATTAATGGGATTTTTGGTTGCCATTAAAATTTACAAGTACATTTACAATTAAGTAAATTAAACAATTACAATGGCATTTAAAAATGCAAGTAATACAGTAAAAATGATTAGCGCACTCCCAATTTAATGACTATTGTGCCTTAAAACTACAGCACAACTGTAATTGCTAATTTACAGTACAGTTGTACATTTTACACAACCAACAGTAAATTTTACAGCATTATTTTTACAGTGCAGTGTTACATTGCACACTGTTTTTCAGCATACCAAAAAGGTTTAAGTATGACTTGTGTTTAAGTGAGACAAGTGTGGTGGTAATCAACAAGAGAAGGCACCAATAACTGTCCATACACCATACTAATTAAGCAATAAAACTGTTTATTGCTGCTACATACTGCTGATATAAATTATAATCACAATAATATTCAATAATCATGAATCATACTCATGAACATCATTAATCAAAATACAACAAAATTGCATAAAAGGCTTATAATGCGAAATAAAGATGAGATTACATGAATAAAAGACAGATAATAAAAACTTCAAGCAATTTGATACAAGTATATACAACCTCAGAGACGTGCCATCATTTTCCTATTCAAAGACTGGGGAGCCAGTTGCAGTCACATTGGAAAACCAACACATGTGTCCGAGAATGCCGGGCGATGCACACTTATCCCACGGATGAGCTTCCAATGTTTTAGCAAGAAACCCTCACCTTTATAGTCAAAATTTGGGTGTTGGGCAAAGGTCGGCCTAATAGGTAAGAGAGAAGTGCGAGTTGATCAGGCCCACCCTCTCTCTCAGCTAGTTGCACATTATTTTTGATTGCAAAGCACAAATTTGAGGTTTGTGGTGTCAGCATGATTATCTAGAGTCAATATTCTACCTCCTGAAATTTGGAGAAAAAGTTAACCTTAAGGTCCGGAGACCCTTCTCTGGTTATTTGGTCATGTTTAAGAGTCAATATTTTACCTCCTGAAATTTGGAGAGAGGTGTGAAGTTAACCTTAAGGTCCTAAGACTGTTTATTTGGTTGTTTGTTGAGCGCAACAGGAGAAAAACAAAAAATATCCCATTTGTCATTCACACACATATTATGCCAAAGATATTTGAATGTTAGGTAGAGATCATGAAATAGTACCCCTGCGGATGCAACGATTAACTGGTTTCACTATTAATCGTGCTTTAATTAGTCACCAATAATTAATTTTAAAGGCTTCACAACACTGTGTTTCTGCACGAAACAAAACTGCTAGTTTGACGTTCAGAGCTTGTACACAGACACCCACGCACACTGGATTAACTATGGCTGAGGTTAATAACTAAGGGTTCACATATTGCGTCTTTTGCACACACAAGTTTGCTATTTCCAATGGAGGCACACGGCTTGTGTGCGCATATTGGAAGCAACACGTTCACGCACACTTTCCAGGCACACCTAGTTGAAAGAATGCATTTGTTCTCTATAAAAGGGAACTACTTGACTAATATGTAGCTTAGATTTACATTAGACAAACTTTTTTTTATTTATACTTATTTTTATTTATTCATTCATTCATTGTTCTGTCATTTATTTTCAGCGTAAAATTATTACTCATGTTTAAATGCCAAAAAATGTGTTTAAGTCCTTATTTTTAAGTCCAAACTTTAAGTCCAAAGAGAAATGGACTATTGATAACCGTGAAACCATGATTATTTCTAAGAATTTAATCATACAACCAAAATCTGTAATAGTTGCATCCCTATTAAATAAACTTTTTTTGTTTTGCGTTGCAAAGAACTCAATCTATACAACATTAAAGACTAATTTTTCAGTTTTTTTTTTATATGCTTTTAAACCCTCAGATTTTGAAAAGTTTCATGTCAGACACATATTTCCCCAACAATTCTTATAACAAGCCAAGTATCAATAGAAAGCTTTAGTTACTCAGCTTTCAAACTCAGATGTATAGATTTCAATTGACAAAAATTTACACATAAGGTTTTGTGATCCAGGGTCACACTAAAATGCTGCCTACGGAAGCTTTAGAAACTAAGCTATTGTGTCACTGTAAATATTCTTGATAGAAAAACTCAATAGTAAGACTTTTACATCATGAAAAATCAACAAGAGCAAATGCAAGACATCAATTGCAAAAAAAGGCATGCCATTATATGCACGAATTGTTGTTTTGCTGTGTAAATACACAAAAATAATTGCAGCATTGTATTAAGAAAACATGCTTGCCTTTTTATTCATTCTTTAAAGGAGTAGATTCTTTAATATTTAACAGATTATTAAAATCCTATGCAATGGTTGAAGAGCTGTTCGCCCTACACAAACTATTTCCTGTTTAAGGGAGCACAGCACTGTATGTATGAAAATGAGAGCAAAAAGAGGGAGGAGAAAGGAAGAGGGGAAACGTTAAACAACACAAGATGAAAATGAGAAACAGATTTTTGTCCCTCTAGAGGGTCGTGGGCGAGAGATTGAGTGGGCTTGTTTCACTGCACACTCCATCGCAGGTTTCACCATCACACTGCTATTGAGCCCAAAAATAACTGATAGAAATGATGGTTCCAACTGTAAATGAATGATTGGATGAGAAACAACCCAAAACAGTTTTAATCAAAATGTGGCACTGTCAATCAAATCCTATCTGTGTTTTTGGATAACCCGATAGTAAGTAAAAGCTTACAATGCATCACAGTGGCTCCAACACATCCAAAACGGAAACTTCTGTCATAATTTACTCATCCTCCACTTGCTTCAAACTTGTTTAAATTTCTTAGTTATATCCACTTATTAAATGTGACGTCACAAGAAGCGGCTTCAGGGTCCAAGGGCTTTATCAAACTGTATGGGGAGAGTCAACAAACGGAAAAATAAACATTTACAAACCACTGTAATTCTTTTGAAAATCATGATCGCAATATATATAATATCCTATGGCCAGAAAGTGAACATTTTTTGTAAATTATTCAAATATTGGTGTTTGTGATGCAGCAAGCAAAGACTGTTGTGTACACCATGAGCAGGGCCAGACGGAATCTGCAGACGTTTTTTGCTATTTCTGCTGAGAATTTTGGTTAAAATCTGCAGATTTCTGCAGAATTATTTTGGGAGTATCCAGCAGAGTATTATAACAAAAACCTTAATATATTAAATAAAAAAGAAATAAATTACTGAATAAAAACTGAATAAATTCAGATTTACACATTTACTCAAGTAAATAAACAGAATTAATAATGGGCTAAAAATCTGCAGAAATCTGCGGAAAATCTGCGAAATTCTGCGCGCACAGATTCTGTGTGGGCCTAACCATGACTTTATGAAATGCTCTTTAATGTGTGATTAATTGACTAATATTTTCTCAATTCAAATGTGTAGCGGCTTGGACCCGGAAACAGTATTTCATAACTCACAACTTAAGCAGATTGGTCACAAACGAAGATATACTATAGAAAAAAGCTATTCAGTTCAGTCAAAGCAGGGTGAATCAGCTTTCAGCCACTACGCCCCTCGCTGCTGGAATCAGCCTCCAGAAATGATCAGATGTGCACCAACATTAGGCACATTCAAATCAAGACTGAAAACACATCTGTTTAGCTGTGCCTGTACTGAATGAGCACTGTGCTGCGTCCGACAGATCGCACTATTATGTTTTTCGTTTTCTTTTTCATTCTTTTGTAACCTATTTTAACACATTTTAAATTGTTTTTATCTGTTTTTAATCATTTTTATTGTCTGCATTTTATGTCCTAAACTTGTCTTTGTTATTCCTGTTTATGTAAAGCACTTTGAATTGCCACTGTGTATGAAATGTGCTATATAAATAAACTTGCCTTGCCTATTCATTCATCCATTCATTTCAACCACGTGAGTGTAACGAGAAAAAAATGTTCATCTTGGGAGGAACTCTCAAGCAATTGCAATGTAACCGTGTAATGTAACAGTGTTTTCAAGAAGGGACTAAATAACGAATTACTTTTACCAAACAGAATGGCAGAATTATTAAGTTTTGCAGTTTCAACTTGATGATGTGTTCTGAAATGTGCAAGAATTGATATGTTCCAATTCTTAAAAAAGATTTGGTGATTAATATCTTATGATATGTTTATTGCAATGTTTGATAAGCTGTTTCTATAAATGCTTTATAGTTAGAACCTGATTGTTTGTTTTTTTCACCTAGAGATTTTTGCTAAAAAAAAAATCATTGAAGTCTATTAGGGTCAGTTTTATCAGGTCCATCCAGGACTTCAGCAAAATACAGAATACAAAGGTTAATTAGTAGTTATTAAACAACTCTGCATGTTGCATCATATTAAACTAGTGATGCAATGTGATTTCACTATTAACTGTGCTTAAATTTGTCACGTTTAATTAATCGTAAAGGCTTCTCAACACCGCGTTTCTGCATGGATGCTGCAACTAAACAAAGTTATGCCAACTGTGCGCTGGTTTCGAGCTAATAGACAGAGGATAATACGCACAAACTTGATCAACTATGGCTGAGGTTAACTAAGGGCTGTTCACATACTGCGTCTTTTGCACACGCTAGTTTGTTATTTCTTTTCTTGAGTGCATATTGGGAGTGACGGAACAAGGATTAATAATAATAATAATAATAATACATTTTATTTATAGTGTGCTTTTCTCAGACCCAAAGCGCAACAAGGAATCCAGGGCAAACATTAACAAAGCAGAACAATAAAAACACCACAATAAGACAATAAAATATGAACAATAAAATTGAATGATTAAACTGACAAAAATAATCAATCTAAGGTAAAAGCAACGATAACAGGTGTGTCTTGAGAAGATTCTTAAAACAGTCAAGAGAAGCAGCGTTCCTGATGCTGATGGGTAGACCATTCCATAGCTTAGGCGCAAGTTACGAAAAAGCTCTTTAGTTTACAGCGTGGTTGATACATCGCAAGTCCAGATGCATAACGAAGACTGCGGGTGGGAGTGGCGAGAGTTACCAGGTCACAAATGTAGTCAGGTGCTAGCCCCAGAACTGAACAGATCAGCTTCATACTTTGCAGGGCTGAGCGATTAATCAAAAAATAATGGAAATCAACATTTAGAACCTGTAATCAATCTATTTTTCAAGGTCAATTTTTTTAAATAACTTTTTCTACCGTATGTGGAGTCACTTGATGCCGCTCTGTTAAGGCAGAACAATACTTATATTATGATTTATAGTTTTATTATTATTATTATTATTTTACAGGGTTCAACGCAAAGGATTTTTTCTACTGGTCCGATTGGGCCAATGGTTTAGATTTTTACTTGCCCGACCAAAATTTCCACTGGCCCCACCAAAGAAAAAATACAATTCAATTTAATAGCTATTTTTTAGCCATGTATTTTAAATAATGTGTCAAAAATAATGCCTATAATTATCTAAATGTAATTTTTTTTTAAATAATACTTTTAAAATGTCAATATATGTATAATGAGCAAAATTATGTGTTAACAAAACAAAAAGAGCAGCATGGAAAATGTGAAGGTATTTTATTTCAGTTCAAAATTATTTAACAAAAAGGTGGCCCCAATCGGGCCAGTAATGATCCCGTCTACTGTCCCAAGCATCTCTCACACTGGCCCCGGGCCATCGGGCAGTCCTTATTGTTGAGCCCTGTTTTATTATACTTCTGCCAAGGTCACGTGTACAGTCCGGCGCAGCCTTCGTATACCCACGCACCTCTCAAAAAAATGTACTTGCATGTTACAATGACGCATAGCGCAAGCTTTGTGATTGGTAGGTTTGGTAACGTTGACGACGGTGGGCAACTCAACTCAACGTTGATGTCAGTGGACTATGAGGGCAGAAACATAAAATAAACAAAATAATCCAATATTCGTAATAAAGTTGAAAATTTAATACCTAATATAAAATCTAATACTCTGTGTGGAATATACACTTTGACTCAAAAAAAAAAAGTATATACAAAATTAAAATACCAAACAAGTTCATAATATAGTTGATCAAAAGTACCTTTCAGAGAGAGGTTCAGCAGACTGACTACATTTGATTTCTTTGAAACGGAAATACTAAGCTAATATGGATGCATTACACAAAAACTTTATTTATTGTTATTTTTAATTATTTATTCATATATTTATTCATTGTTCTGTCATATATTTTTAGTATAAAACTATTACTTATGTTTAAATGCCGAAATTTAAGTTAAAAGCCAAAGAGAAATGTTTGTTTTTTATTATTAGTTTGTGCTGCATTATTTGGTTACTAAGCAGCAATAAAAAACACTAAGAAGTTTTAATGTGGTTTACTAAACTAGATGTGTTTTGAAATGAATGAATGCATAATAATCGTGAAAACCGTGACTATTCCTCAGACTATAATCATACAACCAAAATCTATAATCATGCATAATGCATCCCTAAGTTAAATAGGACCTATTATTCCCCTTTTTACAATATATCAAATAATTCTATGATGTCTCTGTGACGTTGACGTGTGACGTTTCAGCTAAAAAAACAACAACACACAAATAATGTTTTATAACTCTCTGAAACTGACCCTTTTAGGCTTTGATCCTAAAGGTGCCGTTTTGATGACTGTTTCTTTAAATTCAAATGAGATTGGATTTCATTCAAAAGAGGGTGGAGCTACAAAAATATCAGCAGATTCAAAATAGTACTAATGTGAAAAAGTCAGAAGAAGTCAGTCGATGGAGATTAAAACTAAACATTTAAAATCTTCTTAGTCACTGAAATTATCTTCAGAAGGTCAAACCTCTAATGACGGATGGCTGCTTCTCACTCAGGGCTGTTTATGCTAATGAGAGAGAGGTTGTCACTAATGGGTGGGACTTTCCATCTCTGATGACACATACAAAGAGTTAATTTCAATCAAAGTGTTTCTGCAGACTGTTGTTAACAAGTCTGATTATAAAGAATGCAAATAATTAATTTTTACCATTAGAAGCTGGATATATTTACACTGTTGCCACAAAACAGTGCTTAAACCACTTCTAGAAGTGACTTTTGCAAAACACGTCCCCTGACTCCCCTGTAATGCGATCATAAAAGCAACAATACACTCCTATACACTTCCTGTGACTTCACAGATCTGCCCTGGCCTTATGGTTGAAAGCAGCAGACAGACGCTTCAGTCTTTCTCTGACCGACAGACTGTCAAAACACCAGCGACACATGCATGAGCCCAATCTGTGATCAGTACAAAAACACTGACATCCCGCGACACAAGAGGCCTAATGCGGGTTAGTGATAAACCGATATATCAGCCAGGCATGGATGGCCACTTAGTGTCACTTCAAAACAAATGGCGCACATTTTTACGCCACAAAAGAATAAGAAAACATCCTGATATGATGATGAACTACAGCAGAGTTCAAACTAGGGTCACAAGGGTGTGCTTGGGGATGCATGGAATAAAAATAACACTTAATCTATAATACTGATTTAAATTTCTAACTTTTGATTTAACAGCACCAAGTTAAAATTCTGTATAATAAATGTTTATGAAAATTTCTAGCTCCTTGTATTTTAAATATATTAATAGCATCACAAATTGGTTTGGCAAAAGTTCATCACATCTTAATATAGGAAAAACCAAACAGCTATGTCTGGGAAGTCTACCAAGAGTAGTAGATATTAGGTTTTATAAACCAATCATTATCAATGGAAATATAGTCAAATTTTAAGTATTTAGGTACAAAAATTGACAATAAACTGAATTTTCATAGTAATGTAGAGGATGTTTATAAGGCAAGTCAGCTATTCAGTCTACTCTGCAAGTTTTAATGTTAGCTTACAGACTTCAAACTTGGCACATAGATCATTAACAGAGTGTCTTCACATGTAATAATGTTTCATGTTTTGGTAACACAACACTAAAACAGAAGAAGAAATTATCACAAATTATCAATCAGGCAAATAAGATAACTGGTCTCAAACAACATTCGCAACATTGCAACTTTGAAAGACAATACACATCCCGCTAACTCAGCTTTTGAAGTGCTACTGTCAGGACACAGGTTTAACTCCTAAAACCTGAGGAAATGCTTATAAGTAATTTATCCCAATTGCAGTTGTTGTTATAAATCAGATCACTGTTTGAAGTGAACTGGGTGGTTGTCAACAATGATCTGTGGTATTATGTATGGGGCTAATTTGTTTTTTAAGTTTCTAACTTGTTGTCTTGATTAGTGTTGCTAATGTGTGATTGTTGCATGTATGCAGTATGGACAATAAAGTTTAAACTAAACCGAGTTAAAATGCAATCATTTACACACACATTATATATATATATATATATATATATATATATATATATATATATATATATATATATATATATATATATATATACACACACACACACACACACACATATGACCATACAACATGCTTTGTAGAAATTCTGTTAATTAAATTGCACAACCCTCCAAAAATTATTCTAATAAAAAGGATAAGAGTTGGCTGTCTGTAGAACATACAGGATTAAAGGTATTTTATATGACATTTTTGCATTTATGAGAAAAAAAAGTGTCGTTATGGATATGGCGTCTCTCGGTTATGGATGTGACAGATGTGAAATTGCCACTTGTGTGATTTTGGTAAATCAAAAATAATTGTTTAAAAACACTGACAGAGACATTTTGAGTATTTGAGTACTGTAAAATAGTTGCTTACACAAAAAGGTATTTTTGTTTTGATATTTTGGTAAAAACTGGATTTGTTTTCATGGCAAGGTTGAAATTTGCAGATGACACAACGCACATCACTTTTAAACAAGCAAAAACAAACTGGATTGCTTTACTCAGACTCTAAACTCACAAATATTCAATATTTATGGCTACACTTTGCTAAAAACTCAAATTCATAAAAATGGGCTTAAACACATTACACATATGCAAATATATCTATAATACAGCTGTATTTGTTTCATGTGATTCTTTTTGTCATATAGACAAAATTATCTGTAGCAAATAAGCAAACTAGATAAACAATATACTAATGCTTCTCTTATCATTCTTAAATTGCTAAAAGCAGCATCCACACATCCATAAGCCTAATTACAATACATCACATAACAAAAATTGTAGATGACACAACAAATATCACTTTTAAACAAGCAAAAACAAACAGTCAATAGGCCACTCTAATCAGAGTCGTTCTAAAGTCACAAATATTCAATATGTTTGCATAACTTTAGCTAAATAGTAAATATTTTCAACTTTAAATAACAAATAAAAACACTTTAACTATTTTTCCTTCGTGTGCGTACAGCAGTGGCCCTCGCGCGCGCGACTGTCCTGTCCGTAGCTCGCGGGTGCGCGCACGTCTACTACATCAAAAATACGTTACCGAGAGTCACAATCGCGACACAAAACCACCAAACGACCTCAGAAACACAAAACAAACGACAAAACATAAACAACAAACGCGTTCCTCCTGCAGAAAGCGAAAGCTAGCGCCACTAGCACCCGCGCTAACGGTGAGGCCGCGCGACTAAACCCCCTGAGGAGAATAATCCAGACAGAAAGCACATTAAGAAAAGCAAAACTTACGCTTATCTGGGTGCAAGTGCGCGGCTGGAATGGACAGCGACTTGGGAACAGGCGGGGAGCTCGTGCTTTTTCTCCGTAAACGGGTTTGTGTCACTGTTTGTTTCTGCAAGCGTTTGTTTCTGTCGGTGCGCGGCTCTCAGACTGGGGCGCGGCGCTCTGGACGGGCTGAAGTGAAGAGGCTTCTGATTGGCCCGCGTCACGCTAGTTTCCACCCACAACTCGTAGCGGAGGCATTGATGTGCTCCGCCCACACAAATGAGGGGCGGGGCCTGTGTGTCCGCTTGATAACATTGGAGATGGGCGTGTGCATTCGCTTTTCTGACACTTGGTTGGAGGCAGTATTTGATTTAATCTGAACCTTTTTGCATATTATTTAAAGCAGTGGTTCTCAAACTTTTTCACCAAGTACCACCTCAGAAAAAAATGTCTCTCCAAGTACCACCATAATAACCAGTATTAAAATATATTAGCGTACACTCTAAAAATATTCTTTAGACCAACGAAAAAATAAATAAACGTAACAGTTTGCATCAATATATTCAAATTACGACAACATCTAACAAAGTGAAGTTCAGAAAACAAACTTTATTATGACCTTTATGAACTTTAAAATGACCTTTCCCTTCTCAATCAGAGGCATTTTTACAAACCATAAACTCAATTTTTTAAGTAAAGTACCCAAAAATTTGTTTTTTTAATTAAAATTTCAAACAAATCCAGTGTTATGTACTTATGTACATGCAAGTTTTTAAGTTTATAACCTCAAATAAATGAAGTAGCTGAAATTGCTTGTTTTTTTATACTGTTCATTTAGTTGCTTGTAAGAAATACATTTAACAACATTTTATTTTTTATTTATTTTAAACAACAGTTTTTCATTGTTTTACAAAACAAAAACATTTGTGCAAAATAACAAAAAAAAAACATCAGTGTGTGTACTTAAAAATACAAAACAACTCCATTAGTGTGGAAAACAGTTATCAACAGTTTCTTTGGGCTGCTACAAGTTAAATATTATTTTAAACTAATTGACAGATATATTTACCTTTAAATTAGCCACCTTTTTAAATCGATGTAATTATCAATATTTTCCTGTTATGAAAACTTACTGGCGAGGCAGTGGCGCAGTAGGTAGTGCTGTCCCCTCACAGCAAGAAGGTCGCTGGTTCGAGCCTCGGCTCAGTTGGCGTTTCTGTGTGGAGTTTGCATGTTCTCCCTGCCTTCGCCTGGGTTTCCTCCGGGCGCTCCGGTTTCCCCCACAGTCCAAAGACATGTGGTACAGGTTAATTGGGTAGGCTAAATTGTCTATAGTGTTTGTGTGGATGTTTCCCAGAGATGGGTTGCGGCTGGAAGGGCATCCGCTGTGTAAAAACTTGCTTGATAATTTGGTGGTTCATTCCACTGTGGATTAATAGATAACCAGCTAAAACCAGTTAGACCAGCCTAGCCAAGCTGGGAGTCCAGCCAAAATCAGCTATATCCAGCTTAAACCAGGCTGGTCAAGCTGGATTTGGCTGGTCATTTTCCAGCCTGACCAGCTAAGACCAGGCTGGAAATGGCCAAAACCCCTCTAAAACCAGCCTGGTCAACCAGCTAAAACCAGCCAACCAGCCTAGGCTGGTTTAAGCTGGATTTTTCAGCAGGGTATGTAGCACCGTGGTCCTGCAAAACATGACATTCACACATGCGGAATGACAATAAAGCTCAACTTGAGTTGAATTTGCCACTTTCGTAATTGTTTTAATGATGTGTTTGCTGCATTTTGAGTCAAAACATGTCTGAGATTAAGCCTACAGTTACAGTTAGTTAGTTTAATAATTAATAAACACGATACTAGAGAAATGTGCAAATACAACGTACTTTCAGAAAATCAATCCATTGGTTAAATTTACATACAGTGTAGTCTTTAGACTATTCGTTCATTTTTCTTCAGGTTACTCTATTAATCAGGGGTCGCCACAGCTGAATGAACCGTCAACTTATCCAGCACATGTTTTACATAGCGGATGCTCTTCCAGCTGCAACCCAGTACTGGGAAACTCCAATACACACTCATTCACAGACACACACTACGGCCAATTTAGTTAATCAGTTCCCCTATGGCGCATGTGTTTGGATATGTGGGGGAAACCAGAGCACCCGGAGGAAACCCACACCAACACGGGGAGAACATGCAAACTCCAGTGACCCAACCAGGACTCAAACCAGCAACCTTCTTGCTGTGAGGCCACAATGCTCCCCACTGAGCCACTGTGTTGCCCTTCTTTAGATTATTACAATATAAAATGGTTTAATGTGGAAAACCCTAAAAATGTTCTTCTCTGGCATCACAACAAAATGTTGAAAAGTAATAATTTAAGTCATGTGAGATATGTGAGACATGCTTTACAGTAGCAGCACCAAGTTTCCCAATTTAAATATCCGAATTTGTATTTGTTGTTTTTTAAATCCCCTATCAGCTCAAGTGGTGCTCTATCAGCTGCTTCGTGGTCACGTGGGTCCAGTCCTGGCCTGTCATTTCTTAAACTCACCACATGATGTCGCTATTTAGATTACTGTATTTATTAGTAAACCATTCTCTATATACGGATGACTGCCTTTAAATTACTGTGTCAGTATGCTGTTTACTTGGCAATGATGATTGACATTTGGGCAGCACAATGGATTTCTATATAAACTTTACATGTACAGTGCTCAGCATAATTGAGTACAGCCCATTTTGATTAATTATATTGTCTTTTGATTTCTAAATATGTTCAAGCAAAATATTGCAAAAAAAATTATTACAACCTACAAAATTTTATCTAAATTTTCCTTTTTTTTGTGCTTTTTCCTCTTTTTTAAATGTGTATTTAATATTTTTCTATAACATAATTTGACTGTACTAGTTTAATTTAATTAAAATAATTATATGCATAATTATAAAAAGTAAGCAAACTTAACAGTACCAAGTTACAGTGGGTTTGTACTTAAAGTAAAGTCAACTTGTCATGTTTTAGGCAACATATTTACTCACTTTAAGTAAAATCAACTTGTTGGTGTTCTTGGTTTTCAAAAGTAAAGTCAACTTGTCACTTTTAAGGCAACTTGTTTACTTTAAGTAAAGTCAACTTGTGTTAAGGCAATGAATTTACTCACTTTTTTAGTAAAGTCAACTTGTTTTTTAAGGGAACGAGTTTACTCACTTTTTAAAGTGAAGTCAACTTGTTGGTGTACTGTGTTTTTTAAAGTAAAGTCAACTTGTCATGTTTTAGGCAACTGGTTTACTCACTTTAAGTAAAGCCAGCTTGCCACTTATAAGGTAACTTGTTTACTTACTTTTTTACATTAAAGTCAGCTTATTTTTTTAAGCCCATGAGTTTACTCCTTTTTTTAAGTAAAATCAACTTGTTGGTGCACTTGGTTTTCAAAGTAAAGTCAACTTGTCACTTTTAAAGCAGCTTGTTTACTCACTTTTTAAAGTGAAGTCAACTTGTTTTTTAAGGGAACGGGTTTACTCATTTTATTAAGTAAAGTCAACTTGTTTGTTGTTCCTACTTTTTACTCGCTTTTTACAGTGAAGTCAACTTATTAGTGAAGTAAAGTCAACTTGTCGCTTTTAACCCAATGAGTTTACTCACATTTTTAAGTAAAGCCAACCTATTTTTGAGGCAATGAGTTTACTCACTTTGTACAGTAAAGTCAACTTGTCATGTCTTAGGCAACAGGTTTACTCAGTTTAAGTAAAGTCAACTTGTGTTTTAGGGCAATGAGTTTACTCACTTTTTTAAGTAAAGTCAACTTGGTGTATTTGATGTTAAACTAAAGTCAACTTGTCTCTTATAAAGCAATGAGTTTACTCACTTTTTTAACTATAAAGTCAGCTAATCACTTTTAAAGTAACGAGTTTACTCACATTTTTAAGTAAAGTCAACTTATTTTTTAAGGCAATGGATTTACTGTCTTTTTTAAATAAAGTCAACTTGTTTTTTAAGGCAACTTGTTTACTCACTTTTTAAAGTAAAGTTAACTTGTGTTTTAAGTGAACGAGTTTACTCATTTTATTAAGTAAAGTCAACGTGTTTGTTGTACCATAGTTTTAAAAGTAAAGTCAACTTTTAAGGCAATGAATTTACTCACCTTTTTAAAATAAAGTCAACTTGCTTTTTAAGGCAACTTGTTTACTCACTTTTTAAAGTAAAGTCTTTTGTTTTTTGTGTTTTTTAAAACACAACTTGTGTTTTGAGGGAACGAGTTAACTCATTTTATTAAGTCAACTTGTTGGTGTATTTAATTTTTAAAGTAGTCAACTTTTAAGGCAATCAGTTCACTCACCTTCTTTAAGTAAAGTCAACTTGTCATGTTTTAGGCAACAGATTTACTCACTTTAAGTAAAATCAACTTGTTGGTGTTCTTGGTTTTCAAAAGTAAAGTCAACTTGTCACTTTTAAGGCAACTTGTTTACTTTAAGTAAAGTCAACTTGTGTTAAGGCAATGAATTTACTCACTTTTTTAGTAAAGTCAACTTGTTTTTTAAGGGAACGAGTTTACTCACTTTTTACAGTGAAGTCAACTTGTTGGTGTACTGTGTTTTTTAAAGTAAAGTCAACTTGTCATGTTTTAGGCAACTGGTTTACTCACTTTAAGTAAAGTCAGCTTGCCACTTATAAGGTAACTTGTTTACTTACTTTTTTACATTAAAGTCAGCTTTTTTTTTAAGCCCATGAGTTTACTCCTTTTTTTAAGTAAAGCCAACTTGTCGCTATTAACCCAATGAGTTTACTCACATTTTTAAGTAAAGCCAACCTATTTTTGAGGCAATGAGTTTACTCACTTTGTACAGTAAAGTCAACTTGTCATGTCTTAGGCAACAGGTTTACTCAGTTTAAGTAAAGTCAACTTGTGTTTTAGGGCAATGAGTTTACTCACTTTTTTAAGTAAAGTCAACTTGGTGTACTTGATGTTAAACTAAAGTCAACTTGTCTCTTTTAACGCAATGAGTTTACTCACTTTTTTAACTATAAAGTCAGCTAATCACTTTTAAAGTAACGAGTTTACTCACATTTTTAAGTAAAGTCAACTTATTTTTTAAGGCAATGGATTTACTGTCTTTTTTAAGTAAAGTCAACTTGTTTTTTAAGGCAACTTGTTTACTCACTTTTTAAAGTAAAGTTTACTTGTGTTTTAAGTGAACGAGTTTACTCATTTTATTAAGTAAAGTCAACTTGTTTGTTGTACCAAAGTTTTAAAAGTAAAGTCAACTTTTAAGGCAAAGAATTTACTCACTTTTTTTAAATAAAGTCAACTTGCTTTTTAAAGCAATTTGTTTACTCACTTTTTAAAGTAAAGTCTTTTGTTTTTTGTGTTTTTTAAAACACAACTTGTGTTTTAAGGGAACGAGTTTACTCATTTTATTAAGTCAACTTGTTGGTGTATTTAACTTTTAAAAGTAGTCAACTTTTAAGGCAATCAGTTCACTCACCTTCTTTAAGTAAAGTCAACTTGTCACGTTTTAGGCAACATGTTTACTCACTTTAAGTCAACTTGTTTTTAAGGCAACTCCTTTAATCACTTTTTTAAGTAAAGTCAACTTTTCTCTGGCAGATTTGGATAATTAATGTGCAGTATCCCAAACTTGGTGCTGCTACTGTAAAGCATGTCTCACATTAAATCTCACATGACTTAAATTATTACTTTTAGAGTGGGTTTATTGCCACTCTAAACCATTTTATATTGTAATAATCTAAAGAAGGGCAACACAGTGGCTCAGTGGGTTACATTGTGGCCTCACAGCAAGAAGATCGCTGGTTCGAGCCCCGGCTGGGTCATTTGTCATTTCTGTGTGGAGTTTGCATTTTCTCCCTGTGTTGACGTGGGTTTCCTCTGGGTGCTCCGGTTTCCCCCACAGTCCAAACACATGCGATATAGGTGATATTGGTAAGCTAAATTAACCCTAGTGTATGTGAGTGTGTGCAAGAGTGTGTGAGTGTTTCCCAGTGTTGGGTTGCGGCTGGAAGGGCATCCGTTGCATAAAACATGTGCTGGATAAGTTGGCGGCTCATTACGCTTGGGTGACCACTGATTAATAAAAGCCGAAAAGAAATTGCATGCATGAATGAACTTGTCTCTTTAAGGAAACAAGTTTACTCACTTTTTAAAGAAAAGTCAGCTTGTTGGTGTACTTGGTTTTTAAAAGTAAAGTCAACTTGACACTTTTAAGGTAAAGAGTTTACTCAATTTTTAAGTGAAGTAACTGATTGCATTTTACACTTCATATTTGACCCAACATTGGGTTAAAATAACCCATTCTTTGGTTTAGAGTGTAGACAAAGCAGCGGTCTTATATTTCAGTCCAGTAGTCTTGAGTTGTATTTACTCCAGGAAAGCAGGAGAAGTTACTCCTTGTGTAATTTCAGAAATGCCTTGCGTGTCTCTATTCTTCCAGTGGCCAAACACTGTAATGAGATCAACTGAACTTTACCATCTATTGTGAAACATTAACACAGCCAAGGTCCTTTTCACAAGAATGAACATGGGCTAAACCAGTCTCTCCAGTAGAGTCACACGTCACTGAAGAGGTCTAAACTATTTCCTCAATCGTTTCCTCGTTCATTCTATATTTCTTCGCAGTGATTTTACGGTTTGTAGTAAACGTCTCTGAGGATTTCAATGCACAAATCTGAATTAGGAATTAAACCTGGAATAAATAAACAGATCTGGATTCTGGTGAGTGTGCGGACAGAAATTCATGTGTGAAAATGTTTAGCACGTAGCTCTGATTTAGAAATGATCAGATTTGGTGAAAGGAGAAGAGTGTGCATTCATTGGAGGATGTTTCGATTTTAAAATATATGAGAGAAAAATCCCATATTCCTCATTCATTTATATACATTTGCATTCTTAAGTGTTTTAAGCATTTTCGCAGCATTTTAGGTGACTCAAACATATTGCTATTGTAATTAATTATAAATTATACCTATAAATGTAATACATAAATAATGCATTAACCAATATTAAAACTGTATGTTATTGTAAAAATTAATATTGTTATTTTTCAATGCACACTTTGGTTTTAGAACAACTTTGATTAATGGTTTTGATGCACTTTGTCAAATATTGACTGTTATATATCTGACCTTATCATGAATATGAATCTTTTTTTCATCATTTAATGTCATTAACATTTCTTTGCTTTTTAAAAATCCAAATTTCTTATGTTAAAAGATAAATCAAATAGTTTGTTTTTATTGTCCTCTTAAATGTTTGGTTTATAAATCTTGATCATGAACACGAGCAAATATAGTAACGTGATTCCTCAGCATATAATAGGACAGCATGGAACAGGATAGAACAGCATAAAATAGAGAAGATAAAAGCATAAAACACTAGAACAGCATAGAATAGAATAGAATAGAATAGAATAGAATAGAATAGAATAGAATAGAATAGAATAGAATAGAATAGAATAGAATAGAATAGAATAGAACAGCATAGAACAGAATAAAAAAGCATAGAATAAAATAGAACAGTATAGAACAGAACAACATAGACTAGAGTAAAACAACATAGAATAGAATAAAACAGAAAAGAATAGAATAGAATAAAACAGCATATAATAGAATAGAATAGAATAAAACAGCATAGAATATAATATAATATAATATAATATAATATAATATAATATAATATAATATAATATAATATAATAGAATAGAATAGAATAGAATAGAACAGAACAGAACAGAACAGAATAGAACAATAGAATAGAATAGAACAGGACAGCATAGACTAGAATAGAACAACATACAATAGAATAAAGTAGAACAGCATAAAATAGAATAGAATAGTGTAGAACAGCATGGAATAGAATAGAATAAAAAAGCATACAATAGAATACAACAGCATAGAATAGAGTAAAATACAATAGAACAGCATAGAATAGAATGACAAGAAACAGAAGAAACATCATATAGTAGAACAGCATGGAATTGAATGGCATGGAACAAGATAGAACAACATATAATAAGCATAAAGCATAAAATAGAATAGAGTAAAAAGTACAGCATAGAAAAAATAGAGTTGAATAGAATAGAACAGCATAAAATAGAACAACACATAATATAATAGAGTAGAACAGCATGAAATAGAAGGGAACAGCATAGAATAGAGTAAAATAGAACAGCATGGAAAAAATAGAAATTTATAGAACGCAAATGACAAAGTAGAACAGCCTAGAATAGAATAGAATAGAATAGAATAGAATAGAATAGAATAGAATAGAATAGAATAGAATAGAATAGAATAACACACTCTCAGAAATAAAGGTACAGAAGCTGTCACTGGGGTGGTACCTTTTCGAAAGGTACACATTTGTACTTGAAGGGTCCATATTGGTAACTCACGGGTACATACTGGCACCTAAATATTTTAAAAGGAGCACTTTTGCACTTTTTAGTTACTAATATGTACCCATGAGGTATTAATATGGACCTTTTAGGTACAAACTTGTACCTTTTCTAAAGGTACCACCCTAGTGACAACTCGCGTACCTTTATTTCTGAGAGTGCAGAATAGAAAAAACAGAATATAACAGTATGGAATAAAGAAGAGAAAAGCATAAAAATAGAACAGCATAAAATAAAATAGAATAAAATAGCATATAAGAACAGCATATAATGGAATAGAATAGAAAACCATAGACAAAAACATAGTAGAATAAAATAGACCAGCATGGAAAAGCATAGAAATTAGTAGAGCAGCATATAATAGAAAAAAAAATGAATAGAATAGCATAGGATGGAATAGAATAGAATAGAATAGAATAGAATAGAACAGAACAGAACAGAACAGAACAGCACAGAATAAAATAGAATGGAATAGAACATCATATAATAGAATGACTACACTCTTGGAAATGAAGGTACGAGAGCTGTCACTGGGGTGGTACCTTTTCAAAAGGTACACATATAAAGGGTCCATATTAATACCTCAAGGGTATTAGTACCTAAAAAGTACAAAAGTGTTCCACTTAAAAATTTTAGGTCCAATATGGACCCTTTAAGCGCAAATGTGTCTTATGAAAAGGTACCACCCCAGTGACAGCTTGCGCATCTTTCGAGAGTGTAGAATAGATCTGTCATTGCTTGAACAATTAAAGACTGTAGAGCAGGTTTTGGTATGACACAAACATTAATAGATGCAAAGAAAAAATTAAAAGGAAGAGGGTTTTTTTAAAAATGTGATTCGAGTTAATTCTGTTTTTATTTCTGATGTTTCTATTCTCCACAGCTCTTCTCTGGAAGCTCAGAATAAGACTTCATTTGAGTGAAATCATCAGAAAACGGTGAGAGATGACAGTGAGAGGACAAGATGCAGCCGAAGAGGAAGAAAAGACAAGAAAGCAAACAATGGAGAGAGAGGAAGACAAGCCTGCGCAGAAGAAAACAACACTGAAGAGAGGGAAAGAAAACAGCTGTGGATTCGCAGAACATCTGACAGTGCAGCAGAAAAACAGCCTCGACAACTACAGACCAAAGTGTAAGATAATCTGAGATAAATATATACACAATACAATACAGCATTATTTGTATAGCACCAAAGTTGACCAAAGTGCTTTACACGATCCAGTACAGACATAAAAACAATTACAACACACAACAACAATGACCTTATAATAAAACACAATAAACAACAGGCTGTAAACATGAGCGAAGTTCAGCATATTTCAGCAAATTCTACAACAGAAGAAAACAAAGCCTATTTCTAGTGATTGCATTTTTCTTGGATTGTGACATTAATTTAATAACAATTATAACCAGGTGGCTTTATGTTATTTATTCAAACTATCCTGTATGGGTGTTTGTTTGTTCATTTGTTCATTTGTTTGTTTGTTTGTTTGTTTGTTTGTTTGTTTGTTTGTTTGTTTTAGTCTCTCTGGATCCAGACGGACCTGCTGAACACAAATTCACAGACGAGGTGAGAGACTGACTGATTCCGAGATTAAACCTCTGTGTGTTTGTGTGTTAAAGTCTAATATTGTGTGTATTTTTTCTTCAGAAAGCCTCTGTTTCCCTGCTCTGACTGCAGAACATCTCTTTCAGTAATGATTCACAATGAGACTGGAAGATGAAACACTTTCCTCTGAAAATGCTCTAGTTTTAAGAGTTTTAAGATTTCTTCTTTTTTAAGAACGTCTTCAGTTAAGAAAACGCCATTTCTGCGTCACAACTCACATATCATCCATCCTAAATAGTGCTCAAAAATTGAATTAATCTGTCATAAATCAATATATGCTAAAATGAGTTTTCCAAAGTCGACAAGCATAAAATCAGGTAAAAAATCAGGTAATTAGAAAAAGCAAACTCAAACATGTCCTCTACCGTGATGTACATCCATTTGAAGCTGTTCTGAAAGTAAAACAAACTGTAGGGTGGTGCATGATTATGTCCTTTGGAAACCAATCGGATGATTGGAAGATGGGAGTTGCAAGTCAAATGAAAGAAGATTGATGATTGGATAAGGTCAGAGCAGAAATGAGATACACGTTAATAATCCCGCACCAAAGCACTATTAGCCCTGCTCTAAAGGACTAATAGTTCCGCCCAAAGGACTAATAGCCCTACCCTGAAGGACTAAGAGTCCCACCCCAAATGACTAATAGCTCCACCCAAAGGACTAATAGCTCTGCCCTAAAGGACTGATAGTCCCACCCCAAAAGACTAATAGCTCAGCCCAAAAGGACTGGTAGCCCCGTCCTAAAGAACTAATAGCTCCGCCCTAAAAGACTAATAGCCCTGCCACAAAGCACTAATAGCTCCACCCTAAAGGACTAGTAGTCCCGCCTAAAAAGACTAATAGCTCCGCCCTAAAAGACTAGTAGTCCCGCCTAAAAGGACTAATAGCTCCGCCCTAAAAGACTAATAGGCCTGCCCCAAAGCACTAATAGCTCCGCCCTAAAGGACTAGTAGTCCCGCCTAAAAGGACTTATAGCTCGGCCCCTCAAGGACTGAAAGTCCTGCCCCATTTGACTAATAGCCCTGCCCTAAAGAACTAATAGTCCCGCTCCAAAGGACTGATAGCCCTGCCCTAAAGGACTAATAGTCCCGCCCCATATGACTAATAGCCCTGCCCTAAAGGACTGATAGCTCCACCCTAAGGACAGACTATGTGACCAAAAGTTAAGAAAAGTCATTTCAAGGGGTGAGAGACGATTACAATTTGATAAAAAATTCTCAGGGCAAATTAATTTTTACAAAATAATGAACAGATACCTTATTTATTACAAGCAATACTAGGCATTCAATTTAGATTTCATAGCAACTTTAAGTGGAAAGGCTTTGGTTAAAATGTTCGAATGATTCCAAATAGTTAACCAATAGAAAATACTCACACACTCAAAAGTATGTACTTTTTTGTACGAAAGGTAGTATAAGTAGATTAATCGGGATGCAGCACATGTCCACATTGAAGGTCAAAGATCATCAAAGATATCTTCAAAGATATCTATAAGCCAGTGTGGGACAAAACAATGACAAATTTTGCATTTATAAGATATAAAACCATTATAAACATGTAAATCTTGCAGATTGTCACTTCCGCCTAAATGGGTCAACAGTTTTCACATCATCTCATTTAGTTTCTCATCAAATCTTCTGACCAATCAGATGCTCTCTAGTGTCTGACATGCCCCGCCCCCTTCAAGATGCTTTTCATTTGATGCGCTTGAGCTCAACCACACACAAATGCGGAGTCAAATTCGGATCAAATTTGCATTTGAAGAGGCTCCTTTTGTTGATGTCAGTTTGACGCTTCAGCCACAATCTTCTAAGCCACGCCCCCTTTACCGTTAATTTACTATGAGGGAATGATGTGCAGAAAGAAAGCCCCGCCCCCTACTTAATATTCCGTTTCAGTTGGAAGTACATCAGCACACTGAAATAAAAGTCTCAGCAACTTTTGTTTCACGTTAGCTTTATATCACACGTATGAAAACGATGACGCATTTAAGCCATGTGAACAAAACATTATAAAAATGATACTTTGCAGTGTTCTCTGAATGTTTCAAGTCAAAAACACATGCATATGCAAAAAGCTTGATTAGACTTTTGGACGATTGTGAAATGCGATGACGTTTCTCGTAAGATTTTTGTACAAACGTTTGCTCATTCCTTCTGAGAATGTTGAGTGGGCCTATATCTGTACTGTGTACATTCATAAACCTATTTTTGGTTTTGGTTTAATAGTAAATAAATTAGACAGGCGTTTTCATGCGATAGTAGGAAGCAGAAACACTGAGATCCTCCTGTTTGAACTGCAGATCCATACAGTAGATTTCATCTCTAGTTTGAGCATTAATAATAATTACTGTAGCAGAAATGCCAATGTTTTTCTATATGATTACAGTAACTGGAGATTTCCTCAAGCTTCATTACTGCTGTCAACACTGTAAAAGACACCCGTAAATTAGCAGTTTTCTGTATTTTGCGATTGATGAACATTTTGTTAAGTGTCTTCAGAGTGTTTAAGGACATTTACTGCATTAGACCATTGTGTTTATTCCTTTCTGAATGATTTTAGATGTCAAGACAACACTAATTTGTCATTAAAGCTGTCCGTTGCTTTGCAAAGCAAAATAAATATGAACTATTAAGCCAACAAATGAGTTTCTGCATGTTTTTTCTAAATGCATATTTATTTTATACAAGCTTACAAAGAGCAAACATTAATAGTATTATTAGATATGGAAAATGCAGACGTCTAAATATCTTTAAATCAAGATACACTGCTTAAACAGTAAAATGAGATGAGAAGTTTTTTCTGTGTTAACTTATTATAGACCCATTTCTCAGAAAACAAGATTTGTTTTCTTCACTTTAAATGGTAACTCAAGTAAATAAAGAGGATGATATGCACTGTTTTGGGGTGTGCAACTTTTATTTTAAATTGCAATGTAATGTAATGTAATGTATTGTGTATTGTGTATTTATATAGCACATTTAATATGGCCATACACCCAGTTTGTTCTGCTCTGATTTGTTTTGCTCTGATTTAACATTTATTAAAGACTTTCAACATTGAAAAGGAGAATTAAGGCTTAAGAGAGTTAAAAAGTTGGTAACTTTATTTAAAGTCACAATTCATACTGTTATTAGCTTAATAAAATAAGACTAAAGTAGCAGCTGGGTTTAGAGTAATTCTTAAAAAATTATATTTTATAACTAATAAATGGGGGGCGACGCAGTAGCGCAGTGGGTAGCACGTTCGGCTTACAGGAAGAAGGTTGCTTGGTCGCTAGTTCGAGCCTCGGCTAAGTTGGCGTTTTGTGTGGAGTTTGCATGGTCTCCCTGCGTTCGTCTGGGTTTCCTCCGGGTGCTCCAGTTGCCCCACAGTCCAAAGACATGCGGTACAGGTGAATTGGGTAGGCTAAATTGTCTGTAGTGTATGAGTGTGTGTGGATGATTCCCAGAGATGGGTTGCGGCTGCAAGGGCATCCGCTGCGTAAAAAACTTGCTGGATAAGTTGGCGGTTCATTCCGCTGTGGCGACCTTAGATTAATAAAGGGACTAAGCCAACAAGAAAATGAATGAATGAACTAATAAATGGAGTTAATATTACAATTATAGGCATGTTATAAGCAGGGATAAAGACTTAAACTTGTTTTGTCAAATGAAACTGTTTGTACACTCACTGGCCACTTTATTAGGTACAGTTGTTTAACTGCTTATTAACACAAATTTCTAATCAGCCAATCACAGGGCAGCAGCTCAATGCATTTAGGCATGTAGACATGGTCAAGACGATCTGCTGCAGTTCAAAGTTAGCACCAGAATGGGGAAGAAAGAGGATTGTAGTGACTTTGAACGTGGCATGGTTGTTGGCGCCGGACGGGCTGCTCTGAGTATTTCAGAAACTGCTGATCTACTGGGATTTTCACGCACAACCAATTCTAGGTTTTACAGAGAATGATCCGAAAAAGAGGAAATATCCAGTGAGCGGCAGTTCTGTGGGCACAAATGCCACAGTCCCCAGATTTCAATCCAGATCTCAAGCCGAAAAATCTGCAGCAACAGAATGATGTTATCATGTCAATGTGGAATAAAATCTCTGAGGAATATTTCCAGTAGCTTGTTAAATCAATGTCATGTAGGATTAAGGCAGTTCTGAAGGCAAAAGTGGTCCAACATGGTTCTAGTAAATTGTACCTAATAAAGTGGCCGGTGAGTGTGTAGTTTTTATGCATACTTTTAACATATGGTACGGTAACACCTTCTATAAAGGACTTTTTTTTTTTTAAATAAATGCACAAAGCCATACGATATGTGATAAATAATCACAGACAAAAATAAGTACATTATAAATTATATCTGTAAATTAGCAGATTTCCATATTTTGTGACTCATGTTTTATTTTTCCCTCATTTTGAGTTGCATTATGGGACCTTCATCTTTCTTCCAACAACGTTTAACCTTTAAAAACTAAACATTTTCTGTATTAGATTGCGCACAGACATATTAAATCATAAAACAGACCATTTTGTATATATTTGCTTTACGAATATTGTGGATTGTGTTTTTGTTCCATGTTTGTTCTAGTCACATGACTAGTGATCATTTTACAGCATTTTACAAGATCAACTCTGCCTACCGGTTTATATTTTAACCCTAATCAGATCAACTTTGCGTCAGCCGCTGAACCTTACAGTGATGAAGTGACACCAGCATTTTTTGCATTTTTGAATCAAGTCAAGCATTAACTAAACTTTTTCTTTCCGCTGTGCAAGAAATGACGTTCAGCACCCACAGTGTTGATGCATCATTAAATCCTAAAATATACTTCATTTTAATATGCGTGCATTAGAAACTGAGTCACATGCGCAGCCTTTTGAACTTTATTAATCCCTTTAGGGCAATTTATTCTGACATGTGTACTTCTTTACTAATAATTACCAGAATTCACACACACCTAACACAATGTTACGCACACAGATTACACACAAGAATAAGGAAAAATAAAGACAAAATAAAGAAGTAATAAATTACATAAGCAAAATCGCATGTAGAGTAAATAAATAAAATGTAGTTATTGTAAAACATGTAGTAAACAAAGTAAATTTTAAATAAATATAGTGAATAATAATAACAATAAATTATATTATTGGTTATTATAAATTATATATTGGTCACCGATATATAACAATATATATTACTCACCGGCCACTTTATTAGGTACACCTCACTAGTACCAGGTTGGACCGCCTTTTGCCTTCAGAACTGCCGTAATCCTTCATGGCGTAGATTCTACAAGGTACTGGAAATATTCCTCAGAGATTTTGCTACATATTGATATAACAGCATCACACAGTTGCTGCAGATTTGTCGGCTGCACATCCATGATGTCAATCTCCCGTTCCACCACATCCCAAAGCTGCTCTATTGGATAAGGCTGGTGGCCATTCGAGCTTTATGACACGGTGTGTTATCCTGCTGGAAGTAGCCATCAGAAGATGGAGACACTGTGCTCATAAAGGGATGGACATGGTCAGCAGCAATACTCAGGTAGGCTGTGGCGTTGATGCTTAATTGGTACTAACGGACCCAAAGCGTGCCAAGAAAATCTCCCCCACACCATTACACCACCACCAGCACGCCTCAAGGTTGGACGTGTTGTGTGTTCAGAGATGGTCTTCTACAGACCTCGGTTGTGCTTATTTGAGTTACTGTTGCCTTTCTATCAGCTGGAACCAGTCTGGCCATTCTCCTCTGACCTCTGGCCTCATCAACAAGGCATTTGCACCCACAGAACTGCCGCTCACTGGATATTTCCTCATTGTCGGAGCATTCTCTGTAAACCCTAGAGATGTTTGTATGTGAAAATCCCAGTAGATCAGCAGTTTCTGAAATACTCAGAGCAGCCAGTCTGGGACCAACAACCATGCCATGTTCAAAGTCACTTAAATCCCCTTTCTTCCCCATTCTGATGCTCACTTTGAACTGCAGCAGATCGTCTTGACCATCTCCACATGTCTAAATGCATTGAGTTGCTGCCATGTGATTGGCTGATTAGAAATTTGCGTTAACGAGCAGTTGGACAGGTGTACCTAATAAAGTGGCCAGTGAATGTATAATACTTTAAATTTGGGTCAAGTATGACCCTTTCACAAATTTCACAAAAATTTTTATTTTGTGTCTGAAGCAGTATGATTATGTAATAAATTTAGTAAATGAATATCCAACACATTTAGTTTAAATATAGTTAGATGAATGCATGATTGATCAATTGATGTTGTCTTCATTATATTACTCTCGTCTTGTATGTATTTGGCATTGTTTGAATGTTGATAACATTGTGTTAAGTCTGTTATTTTTTAGGTTAATTATTTGTGAAGCACCACACGTGTCAGAATTAGTTGCCCCCAAGGGAATTAATAAAGATTTAAACTAAACTAAACTTTTAGCTTCACTAAAATGTCAATACTTAAGCATTTTAATATCAAACACAACATTATTTAGATAAATATAACGACACAGGGGGAAAAAACACTTTATATATATTAAAACATGATAAATTTAAAAGCACTCCATATTTCATACCATAATATTGTTATGAACTAATTTCTTATTCAGTTTATGGTCTGAAGCATGTGCAGTTGTCTTGATATATGTAAATAAAATCTAATTTATTAGATTTGTTAATGGATCAAATTTATTTGTTAGATTTATTAGATTAGACTGGACTATTGCAACTCTCTTCTCCGGGCTTCCAGCTAACTCTATCAAACCTCTTCAGATGCTCCAGAACGCAGCAGCACGAGTGGTCTTTAATGAACCTAAAAGAGCACATGTCACTCCGCTGCTCATCCGTTTGCACTGGCTGCCAGTTGCTGCTCGCATCAAATTCAAAGCTCTGATGTTTGCCTACAAAGCGACTTCTTGCTTTGCTCCTTCTTATCTGCTCTCACTTCTGCAGATCTATGTGCCCTCCAGAAACTTGCGTTCTGTGAATGAACATCGCCCCGTGGTTCCATCCCAAAGAGGGAAGAAATCACTTTCCCGAACTCTCGCATTCAATCTGCCCAGTTGTTGGAATGAACTCCCTAACTGCATCAGAACGCCAGAGTCACTCGCTCTCTTCAAGAACCGACTAAAAACTCAGCTATTTAGTCTCCACTTCCCTTACTAATCTGCAATTGCCTCTCTGGCTCCACCGATAACAAAAAAAAAAAACTAAAATTACTAATGTTTTGCTTCTTACAGACCTGAAACTCGCCTACAGCACTTATTCATTGTTGCTTTTATAGTTGTGTAAATTGCTTCCTTGTCCTCATTTGTAAGTCGCTTTGGATAAAATGTATTATTTATTATTTATTATTCTGCCAAATATGTTTATATGTAATAACTAAAGTAATCACTCTGCTTTTCTGAATTGATTTAAACAGAAATGCTAAATATTTAAGACAAGAACATTATAAGTTACTGTAATTAAATGACATAAAAATAAACAGTAGTCCCTTACTTTACTTTTTAAAATGTTAATAATTTTAATAATTATATAATAAATTATCTAATTTCATTTGATCATTTTTATTTTAATTGTAATTAAAGTCGTTTAATTACACTTAACTAGCTTCTTTGTAACTCAGCACACACAACACTGCTCCAATGTCTGCACGCTTTTCTCCTTATTTTCTCCTATTAAATATTATCGTGACAAAGCAAATTGCCTTTGTAATTAAAACTATTGTTGCAGGAATCTTTAATTGCGTCACACAGTCACTCATCTACGCAGGCACCTTTTGTTTTTGCCCTTAACAGTTTATAGTTTCTTTTCTGGCAGTGAAACAAAGGTTAATCCCTAGGCAGACCTTATAAAGAGTTGAAATTCATTTGACAAACTAAATGCATCTTCAGTTTGTTTAGCTTCATACATGCTTTCAATATACAAATTATTTACCAGTTACACCTATAAATTCCTTACATCATGCATAAATCATGCAATATGTGATAATTATTCACAGACAAAAATAAGTAGTATTTTAAAAGTAAGTTAAAGTACTGATAAAGGATATAGTAATAATAAAATATTATAAACAGAGAATATGCAAGCTAACGTAACAAACTATTAGCTGAAATAAGAATTGGTCATTCTACAAATGTTAACTGAATACACACTGTAGTACTGACAGAATGCAATTTGTGCATGTGTTTGAAAACGTAATATTCTGTAGTGCATTGAGTGACTGTTTATGATCATTTGATGATCTAACAATAACAATTCTTAAATCAAGAAGATTTTTTCTAGACAAGCAGAATATATTGTCTCTTTTTAAGAAATAATATGTCAAAATGAAGTGAGTTTTTCCTTAAAACTAGCTAAATAATCTGCCAATGAGGTAAGCAAAACTTTGTTTTTCCTTTTGATTTCAGATTATTTTTCTTACCTCATTTGGCAGATTATTTAGCTTGTAATAATGTTAATAGCCTGTAATTAGCTTGTAAATATATATATATATATATATATATATATATATATATATATATATATATATATATATATATATATATATATATATATGTATATATAGCCTCTTATACACACACACACACATGCACACACACACACACACACACACAAACACGTTTGTTTTTGTGAAAATTGCGTACATTACATAGGTTTCCATTCATTTTATATTGTCCAAACTGTATATTGTACATATTGTATTGCCCCCACCCTACCCCTAAACCAGCCATCACAGGAGACTGTGTGCAGCTTTACTCTCTAAAATAATCTCATCCTGTGGGATTTAGAAGCTTTTTGAGAAATGAAGACGTCACTAATATCCTCGTATTTCATCTCCTTTTTGTAATACCCGTGCCATGTCATTATACAGATTTGTGAACTGACTTGTCACAAGAACACACACATACACACACACACACACACACTTATAAACTTATAACAGTGTAATATGAGTTACACTACGTTTCTTTTGTCCAACGTTGTGAAATGAAAACCCACACCAACACGAGGAGAACATGCAAACTCCACACTGAAATGACAATTGACCCAGCTGGGGCTCGAACCAGCGATCTTCGTGCTGTGAGGTGATCGTGCTAGCCACTGCGCCACCTTGACGCCCCATTACTATATTTATAAAAACTAAATTTGTATATAAACTTACTGTAATATGACCACTGCTGAAAATTTCAGCCTGATCTCTCAAGAAAACATTCAGTCGAAATTGTACGGTTTTAAAAAGGAGGCGTGGCACCTAACCCCACCCCTAAACCCAACCGTCATTGGGGGGATGAGCAAATCGTACTAAATTTTATGAATTCTATACAAATGTATACGAATTAGCCACTGAATCAAAAAGTTAGGAAATATTGCGTTGGACAATTCATGAATGTGTGAAATAAAAACATATCTGGAAAGCACAGTGATTGAGAGCCGATGTAAATGAATGTGGTTGTGCAGGTCATGTTCAGGCGAGGTGTGTGTGTGTTGGGGAAATCACAGAGATCATAAACACCTCAGCTGTCATTCAGATTTATTGCTGTTATGGAAAAAAATAATGCAGTCGAACACTTTGCGAAATTGCAAAAACTGAAAGACCTTAAATGATGCAATGGATCGAATGTTAGCAAGGAAATTATTCCAATCTCTTGGACCCTTAAAAAAGCTCTTTTACCCATAGATTTTTTACAACAAGGAACAAAAAATAAATCTGAACAGAATGCCTTACTTGATAATTTAAGGAAAAACATACAAAATATTTTTGTAAATAATATGCATACTCAAAATGAATACATTTAAATATAAATTGAAGCCAGTGAATATGTCGTCATGTGTGCAAAGATGGCCACTGCAACAGATCATACATTAAACAATGATGTGTGTGAAAAGAACAACCCAGAACAAATCTACAAAGTCTATTATATGCTGTATTAAAGGCAGCAAGATCCAATTTTAACGCACCCTGATAAACAATATAGCAATAATCAAAAATTGGCAAAATAAGTTGAAGAGCTAGTTTCTTACAAACACTAAATGAAAAACAACGCCTAGACCGATATAATGTACTAATTCCAAAGTTGACTTTACTAACAATATGATTAATATGTGATTTAAAGGAAAGTTTAGAATCAAGCCACACTCCAAGGTATTTAATCGTATCAACTTTATCCAAAGAAGTATCGTCATTACATAATATAGAATAAGAGTAACTTTTTGATTTAGGTTAAGATTCACTCAAAAATAAAACAAAAGGAAGTGGTGAAATAATAAAACTTCAACACTGTAAAAAAAAATGCAGGTTCCACAGTTCATTTATGTTGTCTCAACATGAATGGTTACAAAGGTACCGGTGCTTTAATGGCACCAGGTTTCCCAACCCTAAGTTATTATAATTATTTTATGCCTAGAGCAGAGGGCCTCCTCTGTACACACTGCTCCCTGGTTTAGGAAAGGCTTTCCTCTTCACACCAGCCATCTCAGTCTCCAGTGAAAGAGTATTTTCATCAGCAGGGGACATTGTAAATGTGCAAAGACCTCAGCTTATGCCAGAAAGCATAAATATGCTGATATTTCTTTTAAAACATGTCACATCCCAGCACAGTCACATTTTATCTTATTTGTATTGTTAAAGAGCCTTCTTTAATTTATTTTGTTCATTTTTAAATTGGGATTCGTTTTAAATGTTTTAATGCACAGCTCAAAGTTTTAGTTTTAGTATTATTCACCTTTTATTTGGATTTTTGTTTTTGCACAGCTCCAAGTTTTAGTTTTAGTATTATTCACCTTTTATTTGGATTTTTGTTTTAAAATTCCAATTCATTGCAAAAAAAGATTTTCTTTAGTAAAAAAATAAATAAAGTGCAGCATTTGAGAAAATTTAAAGAGCTTGTTCGCCTTAAATTTGTCTAAAATTATTTTCTTTAAAAATTTTTAGATTAAATCGTGAATTGTGAGATCATTATTATTATTATTATTATTATTATTATTATTATTATTTCCTTTATTTAGCCAGGAGATCACATTGAGACAGTACTGTCTCTTCTTTCAGTGAGACCTGGTCAGGAAGGCAGGCAGCACATAAAGTTTTATATAAAAGTCACAAAAACAATACCACAAAATTACAAAATCACCATTCATAAAAAGATCAGATCATAAAAAACAATTACAAGTGTCCTTTAAGATGTTGTATAAAAGATGTTTAAAAGTACTCAGAGTCGGAAGTGTGTCAAGACTGAGCTGATTTTGCAGGTCATTCCAAGCACTGGGAGCGTTAACAGAAAAAGCACGTTTGCCAAGTTCTGACAGAAACCTTGGCACTGTTAGACGAAAATAGATCTAGTGTGTTGGTTATTTATGTGAAATGTTAACAGATTTGAAATATAGGATGATAATTTACCTAAGAGAGCCTTTAAAATAAATAAGTGCAGATGTAATTTTCTCCTTTGATATAAAGATAACCAGTCTAAGGAATCATCCAGAATACAGTGATGAGTCTGTAAGGTCTGCGCCTGCCTGAGACGATGCGTATTGCTGCATGATGAACAGAATCTAGTTTTCTGAGTGGTGGCTGCGTGCATATAAAGATAATCACCATAATCCGTTATAGACAGAAATGTACTCTTCCCTAGTGTCTTACGGGCTTTATAAGGAAAACAATTTTTTGACCGCAATAAGAAACCTAATTTTGGCCTAAGCTTTTTCGGTAACTTGTCAATGTGTATATCAAAGGCGAATCTCTCATCAATCAAAATACCTAGATATTTATTGAAGCTAACTCTTTCTGTTTGAACACCATTTAGAGATGTAAATTCAGAGATGTGTGGCCGCAGCTAAAAATCATATATTTTTTTCATACAGTGCAACGTACACTGTAATACTTGAAAAGCGTTCTGTAAATACTGTACAGCAGGCCCGGATTGGCTAATCGGGAGGACCGGGAGAATTCCCGGTGGGCCGGTCCGTTTTTTGGCCGCGAGGGCCGGTCTCCCTAGCTCCAGATTCTGTTGCTCTCAGCAGTCACTCACACTTTTTAAATTTATTTATTTACTTGACCACAGCCTTTTTATTCATTATTTTACTGCAACTCTTCTCTTTTCATCTATTTTAATGATTATAAAACTCAGTTGTATCTGCTTTCTGATAGCAGCTATTGGGTCCAGCGATTAGTACGTTAGTTCAAGACGCCGCGGACCCGGGTTCGATCCTCGTTAGAGTAACTTATTGTTTTCATTTTTATTGTTGTCACATATAATACTGTTAGGGTTGTTGAACATTTGAAGTTCTAAAGCAGCTGTTTTCTCAAAAAAAGACGTGATAGTGTCATTAGAAACTGATTTGGAAATGACTTTATTTTAATATAGTCAGTAGTGAACTGAGGTGGGCCGGTCTGAGGCTTGAAACTCCAGGGCTGAAAAGGAGTCCCACTCCGACCCTGCTGTACAGCTTGGTTTAAGTAATGTGCTGCTGTATATATTATTGTGTCATCGGCATACAGGTGTATTTTAGCTGATTCGTATTGTAAATTGTATCGAATCGTGAGTCGGGTAAAATGTTACATGCCTAGCCGGTGCTTTAAAAACACTATTGGTTGGATTCAGGGAAGGGGGTGGATCAGGGCCGGAGTGGGACTCCTTTTCAGCCCTGGAGTTTCAAGCCTCAGACCGGCCCACCTCAGTTCACTACTGACTATATTAAAATAAAGTCATTTCCAAATCAGTTTCTAATGACACTATCACGTCTTTTTTCAAGAAAACAGCTGCTTTAGAACTTCATATGTTCAACAACCCTAACAGTTTTATATGTCTTAACAATGAAAACAATAAGTTACTCTAACGAGGATCGAACCCGGGTCCGCGGCATCTTTATCTATTATGCTAACCGCTGGACCACAGAAGCTGTGTTCAGAACAGAGACACAACTGTCTTGTATAATCATTAAAATAGATGAGAAGAGTTGCGGTAAAATAATGAATAAAAAGGCTGTGGTCAAGTAAATAAATAAATTTAAAAAGTGTGAGTGACTGCTGAGAGCAACAGATTCTGGAGCTAGGGACACCGGCCCTCGCGGCCAAAAAACGGACCGGCCCACCGGGAATTCTCCCGGTCCTCCCGATTAGCCAATCCGGGCCTGGGGTGGATGGGGGAGTAATCAGTCAGTCAGTCAGTCAGTCAGTCGACGTGGGAACAGCAGGGGTGAATGGCACTTGAGAGGGAAAATCTGAAAAAGCATACACAGCGCCCTCTGGTGGATACGTGAAAACAACAACTGCACAGAAACGTAGCTCCTAGAACATATCTAGTGCTCTGCAGAAATGTATATAGCGGTACATATCATATCAATACATATCAATAATGAGCCTGCAGAATTCATTTATTAAATGTGCATGTAAAAAGAGTGAATTGTGTTCATTTCATGATTATTGTTACAGATTAATATTTATTATTATTGATATCATTATTGTAGAGCAGAAAAGAGTATTAAATAATCGTAAACGTCTTACAGCTACATGTTTGAGACATAAATAACTTAAAAATGCTTTGTATTTTGTTGTATTATTTTTAGTTTGTTTATTCAATGTGTTTATTAGATGATGATGATGTTTATTAGAAGTATTTAAAAAGTTTAACTACATTAGCAGACTGTGTTTGTTTTGATGTGAAAGGAGGAGAATAAAAAATATCCTCAATGCAAAAAATCGATTGCAACTAACGCATACAGTAAGGAAGCACATGATAAATATATTTAGACTTATTTTAAAATGCTGACATCAAGACCAATCAAATAAATGCATTTTTCATTATGGTTCTACATAAATTAGGCTCACTGTTTGATTAGGTTTTTGACATCACTTATGTTGTTTATTTGTATTTTATCACAATGTTTATACACAGTCTTGTTAACTATTTTCCATTCTGGCAAATGCAAGTGTCAGGTTTCTGGTTTATCTGTTATCTGTATTTGCTGCCGGTCACATTAGGCAATCGCTGCTATCACCCGCAGTGAACCTGTTTCTAAAAAAAGCTTTTTCCATTGTCATATGTTTGCTTGTGTTTACGTCACACGGGTGGAGCCTGAAATTGCCAACATGTCTTAGTAGTAATGTTTTACCAGCGTTGGTTATCTTTCTTTCTCGTACTCGATCTGTTCGCTCTGTAGTTTTGATCTCGTCATTAGAGGATTATCAAACGCACAGCTGATGTGGATGTTTTTGCTGCTCAAAGATTCATCAAAAGGTAAATAAAGTATGTATTATTTATATAAAAAGTACAAAATTATATATTTATATTAGTGCTTGGCACAGATTAACTGATTATCATTGACATAATGTATGTGTGTATGTGTGTGTGCTGTGTATATTTATTATCTGTATATAAATACACACATGCATGCATATATTTGAGACGTATGTTTAAATTTAGATATAAAATATACATGTATTGGGTGGCACGATAGAACAGAGCAAGAAGGTCGCTGGTTCAAGTCCCGACTGGGTCAGTTGGCATTTCTATGTGGAGTTTGCATGTTCTCCCAGTGTTGGTGTGGGTTTCCTCCGGGTGCTCAGTTTCCCCCACAGTCCAAACACATGCGCTATAGGGGAATTGATGAACTAAATTGGTCGTAGTGTATGAGTGTGTGTGTGTGTGTGTGTGTGAATGAGTGTGTATGGGTGTTTCCCAGTACTAAAACATATGCTGGAATAGTTGGTGGTTCATTCCGCTGTGGCGACCCTGAGAAATATGTGACTAAGCTGAAGTAAAATTAATAAATAAATGAATATACATGTATATGACACAAATTATATATCATTTTAAATATCTATATAACAAAATGGTCTTGTATATGTGCGTTCATCACATATACATAATAAATATATGTAATACACATACATATGTCAAAACAAAGTTCTGTTTTTGGATGTGTTTATTTATGATTGCATAGCACTTATTTTTATATTTGTATTATAAATTTGTATTAATATTTATATAATATTAATATATAATATTTAACAAACTTAGGTGGGTGTGTGTGTGTTTAATAGAAATTGAGTTACATTATAATAATGGTACATAACTCACTTTTAATGTATGCACTATTTACTATAATTTATTTATTCATCTTTGTTACCGTTAATTAATAAAAGTAAATCGATTCATTGTCATTTCTGTGTGGAGTTTGCATGTTCTCCCCATGTTGGCGTGGGTTTCCTCCGGGTGTTCCGGTTTCCCCCACAGTCCAAACACATGCGCTATAGGGGAATTGATTAACTAAATTGGCTGTAGTGTAAATGCAAGAGTGTATGGGTGTTTCCCAGGGTTGTGTTATGGCTGGAAGTGCATTCGCTGTGTAAAACATGTGCTGGATAAGTTGGTGGTTCATTCAGCTGTGGCGACCCCAGATTAATAAAGGGACTAAGCCAAAAAGAAAATGAATGAAAGAATATTCTGAATATTTAGATTAGAATATTCAGAACACACAGATTAATTGCATCCGAAATAAAAGTTTGCTTTGACACACACACACACACACACACACACACACACACACACACACACACACACACACACACATATATATATATATTATGTCAAAGCGAACTTTTATTTATATATAGGCGACGCAGTGGCACAGGAGGTAGTGCTGTTGCCTCACAGTAAGAAGGTCGCTGGTTCGAGCCTCGTGTGTGTTGTGTATAATTATAATCTATTTATAAATACAGACATGCATGCATATGTTTAAGAAAATGTTTGTTTATGTTTAGATATACAATATAAATGTATATGATACAAATTCATAGTATTATATTAGTAGTATTATATTAGATTTATTATTATATTAGTATTAGTATTATTAACAGTTAAATGTAACAAAACTGTTTGCTTATATTTTGTTTTTATCTATTTGTGTGTATATATATTAATAATAATAACAACAATGCTGATAGTAATATTAATAATAATGAAAGTGCATTGGTGGTGTCCATATGATAGCCACCAACAACACGAGCGTTAGCAGTAGCAGCGTGGTATAAACAGCCCAGACGACCTCCGATAACTACGGCAATAGCGAAGAGTATTAAAGCTAGTAAAGCGAATTATGTAAGAGAAAAAAAGGATAGAGAAATAGTAATAATAATATTAAAAACAATAATATAATACACAAACAAAAGTCAAAACTTGTTTTTCATAATTAAATTAAATATTCATTTATTCATTTTCTTTTCAGCTTAGTCCCTTTATTAATCAGAGGTCACCACAGCGAAATGAATGACCAACTTATCCAACATATGTTTTACGCAGCAGATGCCCTTCCAGCCGTGACCCAACACTGGGAAACACCCATACACACTCATTCACACACAGTTTAGCCTACCCAATTCAAGTGGAGCACCTGGAGGAAACCCAAGCCAACACAGGGGAGAACATGCAAACTCTACACAGAAACACTAACTATTACAAATGCTAGCTATATTACATAAACTGACCCAGCCGAGGCACTAACCAGCCACCTTCTTTTTGTGAGGCGAATTTGCTACCCAGAGCGCCACCGTGCAAGAAATGGGGTTAGATTATAATAATGGTACATTAGTCACCATTGATGTATTTATTCATCTATGTTAACATGAATTAATAAAAATACAGTGATGAATTCTTAGCTCTTGTTAACTCACATTGATTAACTAACTGTTTTGATGAAATTAACTATTAGTAAATGTTGAATTATGATCACTAAATGCGCTACTAGTTTCTTCGTTCTTAGTTCATATTGGTAAATACATTTACATTATTTTAAAGTGTGAGCAAATATTGAATATACGTTATTTCTAATGTATATGTTGTATATTATTTCTGATGGTTATTTATTTGAACCTAGAGGAAATAGTGAGAACATGAGATCACATCTGGATAATCAGAACGATCAAATCAGTAAATGAGTGATGGACAGCAGAGAGAAGGATTTAACATGCAGTGAATTGAAGCCTATTCGCAGAGACAGCATGCAGCACAAACCAAACAGTGAGTATTGTTTTAATTTAATATGGCATTAACTGTAGGAGGTTTTAACAAGTTTGCATAAGGAAGATCAGGTGTAGTTGTCAGTATTTTAACACACCTTAAGATCTTGAGGATTGCTTAAGTGTTAGTTAATACATAGCTATGAGTAAAATGTGTGTGGGTGTGTGTGGAAGGAAGCCAGAAAGACTGAAAGTATGAATGAGCTCCTCCTAAACTCTCAGATTTCATTCATAGTTAACACATATCAATATTTTCATGGGCTACTGTAGGTTGTCACACTGAAAACTGACATTATTCTGATTTTTATTTTAGCTTTATAGCATGAGGTAACATATAGACTAGAGAATGCCAAACCATTGTTTTGAACACTACATTATTTGTTTATGATCTCTGTGATTTCCCCGACACACACACCTCGCCTGAACATGACCTGCACAGCCACTTTCGTTTACATCAGCTCTTGTACACTGTACTTTCCAAACATTTTTTCATTTTACAAAATCAGAAATTGTCCAACGCAATCTCACTGCAGTTCGTAACTTTTTGATTTAGTGGCTAATTCTTCCGATCTAATTCGTACAATTTAGTGCGATTTGCTCATCGCCCATTGACGATTGGGTTTAGGGGTGGTGTTGGGTGCCACGCCTCCTTTTTAAAACCTTACAATTTCGTACGACAGAACTACTTCGTACTAAAGTGGCAAAACGTAATACTTACGTTTCTTCGTGAGATCGGGCTGAAATTTTCAGCAGCGCTCATATTACAATAAGTTCATATACATATTTAGTTTATATGAATATAGTAGTGGGGCATCGCGGTGGCGCAGTGGCTAGCACGATCACCTCACAGCACGAAGATCGCTGGTTCGAGCCCCAGCTGGGTCAATTGTCATTTCAGCGTGGAGTTTGCATGTTCTCCTCGTGTTGGTGTGGGTTTCCTCCGATGCTCCGGTTTACAGGGGAATTGATTAACTAAATTGGCTGTAGTGTACGAGGCCCCGTTTACACTAGTACGTTTTAGTTTCAAAACGGCGTTTTAGAATGAAAACGATCCACGTCCACACTAGCATTACACCTAGCATTTCTAAACAGCTCTCCGTCTACACCACTCCTCTGGAAATGCACATCACATGACCACACACACACTCTGGCATGCCAGCTTGATCTCACGAGAAAACGTAAGTATTTTACGTTTTGCGAGTTTAGTGGCTAATTCGTACGAGTTCAGTCGTACGAAATTGTGCGAATTTAAAAAGGAGGCGTGGCACCTAACCCCACCCCTAAACCCAACCGTCATTGGGGGATGAGCAAGTCATACCTAATTGTACGAATTAGATCGTACGAATTCATACGAATTAGACACTAAATCCAAAAGTTACGAATTGCCGTGAGATTGTGTTGGGCATGCTCTGCAGCATATCCAACACTTATCTTATTGCAATTCGTAACTTTTGGACTAATTCATATGAATTTGTGCTATCTTATTCATACAATTTAGTACGATTTGCTTATCTCCCACTGACAGTTGGGGTTAGGGGTATGGTTTGGTGTCACGCCTCCTTTTTAAAAATCAAACATTTTTGTACGACTTAACTCGTACGAATTTGTACAAATTAGCCACTAAACTGATAAAACGTAAATTACTTACGTTCCAGCCAGATGAGCGCTGTGCTCATCGAACTGTTCATCAAGGATCTACCGCTGGATCTAATCTCACTATATTTGTAAACGTGATATTTAATTCATCTTGTTGTCTATATCTATGACATATTTAACGACTTTGGTCTTTTGAATCTATTACTTGTTGACTGATTGCTTGCGTTTATTTCCTATAATGTATAAACTTATTGTACGTTATACTTTTATAACGGCCATTATTGATTATTATACTGATATTCAGCAAAAGAGAGGGCATGTCTCCGTTTTCCCCATCCACACTGAGACTGGGCAGCAGCATTTTAGAATGAAAACGGGCTCTTCAGCGTTTTCAAAATGCTCCGTTTTCAATGCTCGGAAACTCTGGCATAGGATAGACGCATGGCTTAACCGTAGCAAAACTTATGCGTTTTAAAACAAAACCTATTAGTGTAAACGGGGCCTCAGTGTGTGTGAATGAGTGTTTCCCAGTGCTGAGTTTTGGCTGGAAGGGCATCCGCTAGTCTTAAACATATGCTGGAATAGTTGGCAGTTCATTCTGCTGTGGCGACCCCTGATGAATAAGAGACTAAGCTGAAAGAAAATGAATGAATTAACAAATATGATGCCTTAAACAATTGAAACGTAATAAGTCTTAACACACTTAACATCTATTAAATAGTGCTACAGTATGGGTTTAAGTATGATGGTTTGAGAAAACTAAAGGACTTGCTTTACTGTGTTTTTAACAAAACATTCAGACATTATTTTCTTTGTAAAGCCCTGATTTAAGCTTATAATTTGCTCTTTTTATTGCAGTGTGTGTGGACGCAGACAGACATCTAGAGCTTAACTCTTGTCAGTCGGCAAGACTCAAAGAAAAGGTGAGATATTAATTTATCATCTAAAGCAGGGGTTGTCAAACTTTAAGGACACTAGGAGTATATTTGCAAAACTCCCTAGTTACTTTGTAGAGGAAACATTAGCAACCACATAGCAGCACCCTAGCAACAATCCATAATATCTTAGCAACACTATAGCTACATTCCAAAATCCCATAGCAACATCCTAGCAATTACCAAGAATTTCTAAACAACACCTACTAAGGCCATTAATATGTTAATGACACAATAGCAAACATCCAATCCACTCTAGCAACTAAAAAGCAAGGCCTTAGCAACCACCCATAATATTTTAGCAAAATACAGAAACACCCCTTCAACACTGTAGCAACCATCCAATCCCCTAGGGTTAGAACAATTCTATTTTAGGGGTCCACAGAGATATTATTAGGTAAATAATAGAGCAAGGTGGGGCGACACGGTGGCTCAGTAGGTAGTGCTGTCACCTCATAGCAAGAAGGTCGCTGGTTCGAGCCTCAGCTGGGTCAGTTGGCGTTTCTGTGTGGAGTTTGCACGTTTTCCTTGCATTCGCGCAGGTTTCCTCCGGGTGCTCCGGTTTCCCCCACAGTCCAAACACATGCTGTACAGGTGAATTGGGTAGGCTAAATTGTCCGTAATGTATGAGTTTGGGTGTTTCCCAGAGATGGGTTGCAGCTGGAAGGGCATCCGCTGCTTAAAACATATGCTGGATAAGTTGGCGGTTCATTCCACTGTGGCAACCACTGATTTATAAAGGGACTAAGCCGATAAGAAAATGAATGAATAGGCCAAGGTCTTTAGCCTCCTTGTTAGAGCAACCCATGTAGAAGGTCGCCGGTTTGATCCCAGCTTGCAGCGGGTTAGGTGGTAAAGGACCAACGGGGTTACATTAGCAAAACACAAAAACACACCAGAGTAACCTAGCACCCACACCTTAGCAACCACACTGCACAGCAACCCCCTGCTAATGGCCCAGAATGACTTGGCAACACCCTAATAACTATCCCAGTGGACCAGGCACATGCACAACCTGTGTAGTGCACATGACCTTTTTTCTCTTGGATAAAAAGTGCCCTGCAAAAGGTCTTACTGCCCCACTTAGTGTGCCTAGTCCACAACCGTCTGGAAACTTGACGCGTATTTGACATCTTCATATTGATGTTGACAAATGTTTATTCATATAATTGCTCATCCCTCTCTCTCTCTCAATTCAATTCAATAATTGCTTTATTGGCATGACAAATGTTACAAATGTTTTGCCAAAGCAGTTATAAAGTTTACATAAAAATAAAAGAACATACATATATAATAAAAAAAACACAGCAAACAGTAGCAGTAGTAAAATAGTCGTTTTTAAAAAAGATATATACATATTATAATTTAATAAAAATATAAATAATATATCATATTATTATTCAAAATATCAAATTATTATTCAGTATATCATATTATTATTCAAAATATCATATTATTATTCAATATATCATATTATTATTCATTATATCATATTATTATTCATTATATCATATTATTATTCAAAATATCAAATTATTATTCAGTATATCAAATTATTATTCAGTATATCATATTATTATTCAGTATATCATATTATTATTCAATATATCATATTATTATTCAGTATATCATATTATTATTCAGTATATCATATTATTATTCAGTATATCATATTATTATTCAATATATCATATTATTATTCAGTACATCAAATTATTATTCAGTATATCATATTATTATTCAATATATCATATTATTATTCAGTACATCAAATTATTATTCAGTATATCATATTATTATTCAATATATCATATTATTATTCAGTATATCATATTATTATTCATTATATCATATTATTATTCAATATATCATATTATTATTCAGTATATCATATTATTATTCATTATATCATATTATTATTCAGTATATCATATTATTATTCAAAATATCAAATTATTATTCAGTATATCAAATTATTATTCAGTATATCATATTATTATTCAGTATATCATATTATTATTCATTATATCATATTATTATTCAGTATATCATATTATTATTCAGTATATCATATTATTATTCAATATATCATATTATTATTCAGTATATCATATTATTATTCAAAATATCAAATTATTATTCAGTATATCATATTATTATTCAAAATATCATATTATTATTCAATATATCATATTATTATTCATTATATCATATTATTATTCATTATATCATATTATTATTCAAAATATCAAATTATTATTCAGTATATCAAATTATTATTCAGTATATCATATTATTATTCAGTATATCATATTATTATTCAATATATCATATTATTATTCAGTATATCATATTATTATTCAGTATATCAAATTATTATTCAGTATATCATATTATTATTCAGTATATCATATTATTATTCAATATATCATATTATTATTCAGTACATCAAATTATTATTCAGTATATCATATTATTATTCAATATATCATATTATTATTCAGTATATCATATTATTATTCATTATATCATATTATTATTCAGTATATCATATTATTATTCATTATATCATATTATTATTCAGTATATCATATTATTATTCATTATATCATATTATTATTCATTATATCATATTATTATTCAGTATATCATATTATTATTTATTATATCATATTATTATTCAAAATATCAAATTATTATTCAGTATATCAAATTATTATTCAGTATATTATATTATTATTCAAAATATCAAATTATTATTCAGTATATCAAATTATTATTCAGTATATAATATTATTATTCAATATATCAAATTATTATTCAGTATATATTATTATTATTCAATATATCATATTATTATTCAAAATATCATATTATTATTCAGTATATCATATTATTATTCAATATATCATATTATTATTCAGTATATCATATTATTATTCAGTATATCATATTATTATTCATTATATCATATTATTATTCAGTATATCATATTATTATTCAGTATATCATATTATTATTCAAAATATCATATTATTATTCAGTATATCATATTATTATTCAGTATATCATATTATTATTATTCAATATATCATATTATTATTCAGTATATCTCATTATAGTTCAATATATCACATTATCATTCCACTTATCATTCATATCATATTATTAATTTATAACAATAAAAATAATAAATTAAAATAAACTGTACATTTAACAATCAACATTTTAGAATAAAACAGTAATAAAAAAACAATAATAATCAGTATATTTACAATGATTCTCTCTCTCTCTCTCTCTCTCTCTCTCTCTCTCTCTCTCTCTCTCTCTCTCTCTCTCTCTCTCTCTCTAGATCCACGCAGTGTGTTTTGTGCTCTTCAGAGATTTGATCTTCAGCTCTCACTCTGCGGGCACAGAGTCACTGCTCCCCCTAGTGGACACAATTGTATAGCACAAGAGCACACCTGACAGCATTGTACGTTTTTTTACACTAAAACACTGTACAGTGTGAAGGTTTTCAGTTTACTGTTTCCTGATGTCAGTGTTAAACTTAAAAAAAGGCCATGAGTTAATGTATTTCCTAACATGAACAAGTGCTGAACAATATATTTAATACAGTATTTATTAATGCAAAGCTGTTTATTAATAGTTCTCATTAACTCACAGTGCATTAACCAATGTTAACACGCATAGATATTAATAATGCTTTAGTAAATGCTCAACTTTGATTAAAAAATATGTACAAGACTGTTTATACTTTGGTGGTAAATACATTGACAAATATTAACTACTGGAACATTATTGTAAAGTGTGAGCCAGTGTTTAATCTTCATTGTAAAGGATCTTTAGGGGGTTTCTTTTAAGATTTAAGTGTGAAAGGATTTCACTATACTTAATTTGTTTTATAATAAAAATCTTTGCTATCTTTTTGTAAGTTCCATACATTTGTAAAATGTGTATATATATATAATGCTTTTTATACAAATAAACTGCCTCTGAGAGGTGCATTAAACCTGATCATATCTCCACTTTGTGCTCATATCATTTCTTTTATTTCTCAGTTTTTAAAACACTCTAAATGGGGACTACTACAGAAGTTGTTAGAGACATTTAATGTATATTTCACTTCTTAATCATGCAAATTTGCTGTTAATTTACTCAGACTAAACCCATCCAGATTGCAGGTCACTTTTTTCCAGCAGAACATTAAACAGAGAAACATGCTGTTCATTTACTAAGTCTAATTCTTAGAATCAAATAGTAAATCAGGGAACACAGAATTAGTACCCATGGCTCCAGACAATAGTGCAATGTAATGTAATGTGTATTTATTTAGCATGCTTATAACCATACACACAAGTGCTTCACAACAATGGGAGGTATCTCCACTCCACCACTAGTGTGCAGCTCCACTTGGATAATGTGATGGCAGCCACAGGACAACAGCGCCAGTGCGCTCACCACACACCAAGGCAGGGCCGGAGCAATCTAAACTGGCGCTCTAGGCAAACGCTGATCATGCTGCCCTCAAAGTGAAAACGAGGGACAGGTGTGTGAGTACACCTACGACAGCGAGTACCGTTGAGGGGTTATCGCAGACGAAAATTAGGACCTGGAGGAGGGATGTCGCGGACACCGTCCTCCTTATCCTGCGGCCCTAGGCGTCCGCCTGCGGCTCTATCACTATCTCTCCAAACCACCTACAGGGCCGGCGCGTCCATAGAGGCGACTCTGTGGTTTGTAATGTAATGGGCAGCACAAACGTCTTGATACCTCAGGCTGTTGATGTTGATCATCCACTCTGCAGATCTCTCGCACGCCCCCATACTGAATGTAACCCCAAACCATGACTTTTCCTTTACCAAACTTGACTGATTTCTGAGAGAATGTGGGTTCCAGTAGGTCTTCTGCAGTATTTGTGATGATAGGGACGCAGATCAACAGATGATTCATCAGAGAAATCCACCTTCTGACACTTTAAATGATCAACTAAGACAAGTTATTATACAGATTTTTGTCAGGTAGAGTATGTATTTCAGTTTACTTTGACATTTTTATTCCCGTTTTGTTTTGTTTTTTGTTGGTGTTGTTGTTTGTTTGTTGGGAATATTTTGACTGAACATATTTTTATTTTTAGGATGTTTTCTAATTTTTTTTATCTAAACATTATGCAAAGGTAAATTAAATATAGACATAAAGGTAGAATATTTTTCACTATTTCATAAGGAAAATAATTTTTTGTTAGCATTTTTGATCTTGTAAACTGACTTATAGGTTGTTGTGGGTTAAATTACTTTTACTCTGGCTAATAAAAGGTCATACGTTTTGAGTTATTTTGTATTTAATGAATTGTATGAACCAAAGGCGTTTGCTGTAAGTCGATGATACACACACACATATGATATGTCCATATAAACATACAAACTCGAATGTGTCGAGTGGGTTCAGGATTCGAGTTCCGAGTGAAACCGATTCAGTATTTTGATTCATTTAAATGAACCGACTCTTAAGAGTCATTCGTTCGGGTGTCTGAAACTGCATGCGCTCATTTCATATCTAATTTAATAGATTTATTTCTCACAATATTTGAAATCATTTAACCTGGCGATATTTAGACAAAAATGTTTTACGCAATCTATTCTCATATTTTATTATTTAAACAAAACACGTAAATCTAGGTAATTCAGAGGAGTGTAACGTAAGTCGTGTGCTAATGAAGCTTCTCCCACAGCTATATGAGTTTAAATGCCGAGGAATATCCTCCTCATCTTCCCACAGCTGAAGCAAACAGGAGGAGAAACAACTGACATACTATAGTAAAGATGGAGATTGAGGAAGAACCCTGCAGAATAAAGGGGGAAGAGACAGAGGAGGCAATAGGTTTGTATTTTTCGTTGTTCTGTTTAACGATTGACGATAAACATTTAGATGGAAACTGACATGTAACAATACTGAATGGGTATATAGATATTATTGGGCACTTATATTCAATGTATAATAGGCTATTCGCGCCCATTTAAAACGAACTAGCGCCTTAAACAGCTTTTCAAAATCCTGCCGCGCAATTCACATTATTTTATTTTAATACTTAGATGTTCTACATTTTAAATCGTTGTTAACTGGCATAACTGAACTCTAAGCTTGATTATTGTGTATATCTGGATATGGATAGGATATATGAGATGAGAATGTGAATCTAGCAGCTGAGCGTTTCGCTGTGCGGAGCGGTCGCCATATTAGGGGAGGCAAATAATGTAAACAAACACAAAATCACCACACAATAAAAGTCTAACTTTTATGTAAAAACTATTTAAAACTTGTACTTCAGATTATTACTAAAGTCTATTTACACTGCAAATATTCATTTGGTGTTTAGAGTGGTTCACTAAGATAAGAAATAAAATGTATAACGGTGGATATATCATATAGCTTGATACTGAAAGTTTACTGTTACCTAGCCATATAACTATAAAACTTAATTGTTTAGAAAAGTTGTTTTTGACTGTGTTATGAAGCCTAAAAGCAATAACTTCACTTGAAAAGTGCAAAATTGTCTATAGAGGAAAGCAAAGGAGTGGATATTATTATCATTATTAGCCTATTATTATCTTTTTTACATGGCTAAAACACAAGAGACAGAGATAATGACAGAGACAGGAACCTTCTAGGTATATATTCTTACCTTACTTGTGGAGTGAGCATTTGCAATTGAAGGGATAGTTCACTCAAAAATTTAAATTCTGTCATCATTTATTCATTAAGCACAAAAGAAAGCTGGAAACCTGTCACCACTAACTTCCATAGTTTCTGCCGAGTCTTAAAATGTCTTTAATCTCAAAATCCAAATTTTAGGCCTCAAATTAAAAAAATAAATAAATAACCTTAAAAAAAAGTCTTCAATTTACTGAAATATTGTGTTGTAGGTCTTAAATCTTTTTTAAACGGGTCCTAATTTTCCTTTGTTTGTGTTTTGCTACATAATCTGGCCAAAATACAATCCCCAACATATCATCTCAATAAAACTTTAAACTTTTTATTTAAAAAGGTAGTTTTTAACTTTATTTATCCTAATGGTTTAAATATTTTCCTTACAATAACATTTGTTTAAAAGTTCTCCAATGTATTTCCTGCTGAGGACACCGACCTGGACAGATTGTTGTGCATAGATTTAGTTTATTATCATTTTTTAAACTTTTGTTCATTTTTTTTATTTTAAAGAGATATTATGTTGAAAAAAAGTGTATGGATACAAGTAGAGCTTGCTTGTTTTTACACAATATTTAAATATTTAGCTAAATCTAAAATATTTAAATTGTTTATTATTAATGCATTATTAAATGTATTAAATTCTAAGACTTTTTTAAAAGGTCAAATAAAAAATCTTTTCCATCTGGGCCATTAAAAAATCCTTAGCCTTTAGCCCTTCATGAGTCTAAATTCCATTCATTATGGTCTTTAAAATGCCTTTAAAGGTCTTTAAATTTAACTTGATAAAACCTGCAGAAACCCTGATAGTATCTATTTGTTTTTCCTACTAAAAAGGCAATGTTACTGTTTTATTGTTTTCTTACATCTTAATTTGTGTTTAACAGAAGAAAGAAACTCAAAAAGGTTTGGAAGCACTTAAGGAAGAGTAAAAAGTGGGTAAACTGTCGCTTTAAGTGCAAATAAGTGTATGATAGATTCATGTATAGGCTATCAAAGATTACTGCCACAATGTCAAAATTCTATAATATAATATAATATAATATAATATAATATAATATAATATAATATAATATAATATAATACAATATAATATAATATAATTAATATAATAATATAATATAATTAATATAATATAATATAATATAATATAATATAATATAATATAATACAATATAATATATTATAATATAATACAATATAATATAATATAATTAATATAATAATATAATATAATATAATTAATATAATATAATATAATATTATATTAAATTATATAATTTATGACAAGCAAAAATTCATGTTTTTATGTTTGCTATTAGATAAACTGTTTTCATTAACAAGATTTTATTTACTTTTTTACTTATTTATTTATTTGTTTGTTTGTTTGTTTGTTTGACATCACAATTTCACTGGACAACCAAATGCATTTGTATAAGTGTTTTAGCAAACTTGCTAATTCTCAACACCTGTCCACAGGAGGCTTGACAAAGTTGACAAAATGAAAATATAATAAATACACAACATTATAATTCTTTACATAAAATTACTGTAGGCAAAAGCAAAGGCGGCATGCTCCAACAAACTAATAGTAGACTATTTGTGCAAACACTGGTGTTTTGTTTTTAACCACTTTTAAACACTACAAAAAATATCAATATTACTTTATTTTAGGCTAACAGGTAAATCATTCCACAGTTTGGCTCCCTTAACAGAGAAAACAGATTGACCAAATGAGGTCTTACACTTTGGCACTAGACAGTCACATTTAGCATCTGCTCATGTGACTCTGTGAGAGATTTGTTGCCGACTGATTAGATCTGACAACAGCATTGGAACATGATTATTTAAACATTTAAAAACCAATTTAAAATAATTGCATTTAATACAAATATCAAAACTGAAAAGGTTATGTTTACATAAAACATCACAATGATGCCATCTAGGGATGCAACAATACAGTTAGCCCACGGTTCATTACATACCTTGGTTTTTTAGCACGGTTTTCGGTTTGGTTCTCATGGCTTGACACGTGTGTTATTCTATAGGCAATAGGAACAGTAAGAGGTTAAGGAGAAAATATGAAAACGATTTATCACAATACTCATTTTGTTTAACTTAAAAGCCAAGTAAAAGTACAGTAGTTCCTAGTGTATGGTATAAAAACAAATGCACACTGAAATCTCACAGCTGCTGGTAGCCCATGTACAAACTGGGGAACACATCAAATCCTTCACTTTGAAAATAAACACATGTAAAGTTAATAAAGATAAATTGACCATTTCAAATAAACATATTTGTACTTCAGTAAACATAAATAAACCATCTTCATTATCTCAGTGCTGGATAAATGCGAGACGGTAGTCTGTAAAGCGGATCGAGTGCTTTTATAAGATGACAAAAGCCCACATCTCCAATCACCGAAAACGGCTGCAAATCTTCAGCAATAAACAGCCGCACTGCCTTTATTATTTTATGTGTCTCTCGGAGCCAGTTGGGTATGTTTGCTTGAAAGATTCAGCGAGGGATTGTTGCTATTTGGAGGACTTTATTAGCTTCTCTGCTATCCTGCCTTCAGACAGTGATATTGCTGGGTGATGGCGCTGCAGATGTGCAGTCATGGTTATACGTGTAAAGCAATGCTTGAACAGTTATTTTTTGTTCACCGTTTGGCATTATACTTACCGGCAAAATCAAAATGTCCTCACACCGCAGATTTGAAAGACGCCGGCGATTTCTCGTACTGCTGCCTCACTTCGCCGGCGCTTCCTTGTAATGTTGCCTCAGCCTCACTTCACCGCCGCTCGCAATGTTATAGTGTGGATGGTCAAGCGCCCCCTAACTTTAGAGCATAGTGATTGGATATTTACTCGCGGGGAGGAGTTTCCTCATCTTAGCTCATGGATTTACAGGCACACACATTTAATTCGGGGAGATATAAAACACACATAAATTATTTAAACGCAAAACCGAGAAAACTGCAATTCACAAGCACGTATTAAACCGTGGAGGTCGTACTGTACGGTGAAATATTATATTGAGAACCGTGCCATCCCCAATGTGTGAATCCTCATAAGTGAAATACTAGTTTATGCCTCAGTAGCTATGTTTCCATCCACCTATTTTATGCACATTTTGCAAATGCGCATAAAAATCCCGTTGATGGAAACGCCATGATGCGCATAAATTTTGAAAATGCGCATAAAAAACGTATTCGCCTAACTGGGTAGGATAAACTTTGGATGGAAACACTTTTACCGCATAAACTCCAGCATGCGCATTAAAACAGGTCATGTGATTTTGTTAAAAGAGATCATGTGATGCTTAAAATGTGTGTGAATGGACAAAACGTCATGCTGAGCACATTATTAGGCTGGCTTGTGTACCAAGCCAGACTACTGTTATCCTATTTTTCTTCTGAGACTAAAAAACAAAACGCATCTCCTCCTAGAGCTTTCGAGCTATGACCACCAAACTCACACCAAACCTTCAAACTGGTCTGACTTGGTGTGCTATATCTTTTCCAACTGATCCGACTTTCGGTTTTCCGAAAAACGTCCTGGGACCGTCGGAAAAATCCCATTGACTTAACATTGGACCAGACTTTGTGACCTCATAACTCTGCATCAGACTGTCACACAGACTTCTAACTGGGCTCATTTAATTCAGACTACCTAACTGCCAATACCTGATGAGCTTTTAACTTTCTGGCCATGCCCTAGTTACCACTTTTGGGACCCTAGAAACTGTCCCATAGACTTCCATTCAAAAGACTGTCATTGACTTTACATTGGATCAAACTTTGTGAGCTCATAACTCTGCATCAGACTGTCATACAGACTAATGGCTGAGCTCATTTAACTCAGACAACCAAACTACCAATAACTGACAACCTTTTAACTTTCTAGCCACTCCCTAACAACCAGATACTGCACCCTAGCAATTGTCCCATAGACTGCCATTATAGAGGCCCAGATTGATATCGTCATGCTGCAGTGTTATAGCAACATGCTAATAATGATTAGCTAAGTACTTTAACATGCTAGAAATGCTTAATAAACATTAACAGGGCTGATAGCGGAAAAAATTCCTGAGCCTGAACTTTTTTTCCTTGCCCCTGAGGTGAGTAGGGGTGGGGGTACTATGTATGCAACGCACTTTTAACACATAACTTGTGGGCCCCTGGGCCCAAATATATTAACAGCCTATGTGTAACCCTGATCATCATTATTGTCAAGTGTCTCTTTTTAGACACATGCCAGTGTCAGTGATCTTGTGACATGTGCCAGTAGGTGTCAGTATAAGCACGTTATAAGCACATTAATCTTATAAGTCTCTTTGCTTTAATATTTAAAAATCATTAGGCAAATGACACCTGTTATCTTACATGCATATATGTTATGAGTTTTCAACATGCATTTTATTATAACTTTTTAAAGGATATTATTTAAAATACCTTAAAATGAAAATAAGTTAAATAATAAAATAAATGAATTAATTAAAAACATAGAAAAGTCCATATTGTAGGGAACAAAGGAACTGCAAGGATGCAATAATATACAGTACAACAGATAAGTGTAACCCCTCCCATACATAAGCATGCCACAATAAATTTGACTGACATGTACTGTCAAATGACTATATTACGTACGGAAGTATGACTACGAATACATAAAATAAATGCGTTTAAATTAAAACATCATGGAGTAGCTCAGCAAATAAACTAACTTGCGACGCGATAAATTAGGTTAAAAGTCGCATAATGATTAAATATGGTTTTGCTCGTGTTAATTAATGTCATAAGCTTCGCCGGGTGTCGATGTCACTGCAGTGACATGCAGCGCGACACTCTGAGTGACACAGGTCACTACACATGCCACTAGCGAGTGACACATGACAGTGGAAAACCGGACGTGCCACCTGAAGTGTCACTACACTCAGTGGCATGTGCCAGTGTCATCTGTACGTCAGATGTCGTGTCACTCCATGTTAAAACTGCTACTGTGAATCCGCGTTCAAGCGCACACAATAAGCTAAAACTCGCCCCAAGCACCGGCAAAAACAAATAACAATGAATGTGTCGAGGAAAGAGTACATATCTTAATAATTTATTAATAAACTTATTCTGAGTCAGTGTCGCACCTGACTGATCTCCTCTTGGACTCGCCTTTAGAAATTCATCTTTACGGATTACAGGAAGGAGTTTTTTTGTTTTCGATTTGTTTTATTTCGTTAAGTAATAATTTAAAGCTTTCTATAAATATATTTATTATGTCTGTGAGGCATATACATTTTGCTTCATTTTGTTAAGCGCTCCTGTTGAAAAACCGCATAGACGACAGAAAGCGCATAATTTTGGTTTTCTTTATTTTAGAAAAACGCTGTAACGTTTTTTGATGTATTACTGGTATTTTGTGAGCAAAAATGACGGATAACTTTAAATTGCTCCCACTGAAAAAACGCAAGTGATTGCTCTGGCGCCTCGATGTCCTGCAAGCTTTTTATAAGCAAACTATGCGCCTAATAGCACACATTCTTTAACGTTTAAGCTACCATTGTTTTATACTTGAACTGTTTTATATCTTTTATTTTAGGCAAGTCGTGATGATCTGAGAAGGCAAACTGATCAAACAGACAATGATGGTCTTCCGCTGGGCGCTGTTCTTTAAAAAAAACTTATTTTTAACGAATAAAAAATGCTCCAAACGTTTTTCTAAATAAGCTGAATAAAAAACGAAACTAAATATAAACACTTTGCCATTAGGCTACATACAAAACTGAACTATTTCATAGCTGAAACACTAAGTTGTTTAAGGAGAAGGGGGAAATATATTTTTGTCCCGTCTATTGCTTCACTGTTATTTCGAGAATAAACCCAGCGTAAATATGCAGATGTCATTCCCAAAACATATCAGCGTATATGTGCCGAAAACGAAAGTTTCATACAAATTCTGAATGGATTATAGCCTGGAAAGTGCAAAGCACGCTCCTCTTATTATCACTAAAAAGCGTCACTAATCTTAGTTCATAGAGATCTCACAAAGATTCGTTAATTTATAAAGCTCTCTAAATTACACAATTAATCTTTTATTTACATGGCGTCTACACTCAAAAGATGATTCACGAGCACACAAAATGGCAATTAATAAAAACCAATCCGGCGCTTTCAGCAGTGAGTGAATTCTGTGAATCTAGAGAAATGACAGATGAATATCCGTGAACCTGATTTTTTTTTTCCGCAGCCACAGTACGCCGGAAATCCGGCGTGGTGCCGGAACGCTATCACCCCTGCATTAAGGAAAATATAGAACACCGCATTATCTATCTATCTATCTATCTATCTATCTATCTATCTATCTATCTATCTATCTATCTATCTATCTATCTATCTATCTATCATCTATCTATCTATCTATCTATCTATCATCTATCTATCTATCTATCTATCTATCTATCTATCTATCTATCTATCTATCTATCATCTATTCATACTTTTTAAAACTGTTTAAACTAAATAAACTATTACCAACAGGCTTTCACAAGCCAGCCTCAAAGTTTGTCTCAACAAACGTTAATAATCTAGTTAAACATCTGAAATGTTGTTTTGGTCATTATGAAACGCCTTTCAGTATTAGTGTTATTATATTATTAATGACCTCCAGAATCAAGAGCGCCTGTGCTCCGCGTCTGACAACTTCAAACGCCACCGCGCGCTCACTGCTTGTCAGGATTGTCTTCTGAGGCGCATTCATTTAGAAAAGATTGATGCAGCTTCTCCTACTGCAGCAAATGCAGTTTTTACTGTTGATATTTGGCGCCAGTTAATCAGGAAGTGACGATTTTGTTCGCTTCGACTCGTTGGATGGAAACGATGCTTCATTCGCACAACTTTTATGCGATAATCCAGTTTTGCGTACAAAGTTTATTCGCATTTTTGGATGGAAACATAGCTAGTGATTTCTAAATTGTCCCTTAGTTGAAGTGTTTAGGGATTTAACATGTTTGTTTTAAACCTGACAGAAGTGAAAGAAGACAAACAGCGACAATTGCAAAGACCTAATATCAAAAATGAAGATGGGAACGCTGCAATTTCACAATGTGAACAGAATTTCATTCATGCCGGAGAGAAATCACATGTGTGTTCAGACTGTGGGAAGAGCTTTAGTACGTCAAGCAACCTAAAGAAACACCAGAGGATTCACACTGGAGAGAAACCGTATCAGTGCTCCCACTGTGACAAGAGCTTCACTCAGTCAGAAAGCCTGAAAATTCATCAGATAGTTCACACTGGAGAAAAACCCTATCAGTGCTCTTCATGTGGGAAGAGATTCGGCAGATCATTTAACCTACGTGATCATAAGAAAACATGTCGGCGTTTCAAAAATGAAGACGGAAACATTGATGCATCACAGAATTTCACACAGGAGCAAGCTGGAATGAGTGAATCTTTCAGCTGCTCTGAATGTGGAAGGAGTTTCATGCATAAAGGAAACTTTAACGTTCACATGAGAGTTCACACTGGAGAAAAACCATACACGTGCGCTCGCTGCGGAAACAGCTTCATTCGTAAAGAGCACTTACACGTGCACATGAGGATTCACACCGGGGAGAAACCGTTCACGTGCACTCAGTGTGGAAAGAGTTTCATATCTGAATCCAAACTCAGAAGACACATGAAGATTCACACTGGAGAAAAGCCGTACGCATGCACTGACTGTGGGAAGAGCTTCAGATCGAAAAGTTTCCTGAAAGATCATCATCGCTCTCACGCTGGAGTGCGCTCGTTCGGCTGTGATCAGTGTGATAAAACTTTCATTACGTCGTCAACTTTAAGATCACACCTTAAAGTTCACGCTGCTACAAAGCCTCATGTTTGCACTTTCTGCGCAAAGAGCTTTTCAAGGTCTGAACATTTGCAAGTTCACCAGAACATTCACACCGGAGCGAAACCGCACGTGTGTTCAGACTGCGGGAAGAGCTTTAAAACATCCAGCAGCTTAAAAACACACCAGAGGATTCACACTGGAGAGAAACCGTATCAGTGTTCGGACTGCGGGAAGAGTTTCTCTTGTTTATCAACACTGAAAGATCATGAGAGGATGCACAGTGGAGAAAAGCCGCATCAGTGCTCGTCATGTGGGAAGAGTTTCACTCGCTCTTATAATCTACAGATGCACATCAGTAAACAGTGTTGTCTAAATCAGGGGTTCCCAAACTTTTCACCATGACCCCCCACTAGTGATGGGTCGTTCATAAACGATTCGTTTTGAACGAATCTTTAATATGACTCGGGAACTACGAGTCATCTCAGGGAGTGATTCGTTCATCCGCGCGTGCGCACATTTGTGCAGGTAGTATCGTTAATTTCAAGTCTTCATCACATTGGCAGAAGCCAATCATAAGCGTTTAGAGCAGGAAAAAGAATTGATCCGCTCACCTCTCGAGTCCTCTATCGGGTCTGAGTCACTCGTTCATCACGGGCCAATCATACGCGTTTAGAGCCGGAAAAAAATTTGAACCGTTTATCTCTCGAGTCCTCGGGTTTGAGTCATTCTGTCACGTGATGAACGATCATGGCTCCTATCGGCTTATGCCGAGTTGAGACTGCATGATTTTCAAACTAGTCGTGTCACAGATGTTTTCACACTGCATGACTATCTGGGCTAGCGTTTTGTCGCTGCTTTGTTTACACTGCAAGATGGTTCGGCGACATGGACATTCACACTGCATGACTTTACTATAGGGAGAATCGCCGACAGCTTCGTCCAAACTACGTCTCACAGCCAAAAACATGTAGTATATCTTTTGTTATTAACTACATAATGAGAAAGAAGCCTGTAATGGGGTAGAACATGTACATGTTTGCTCACCTGGGTTTAAAGGGAATTAGCCGTTTCTCCTCAACGTTGATAATAAACTAATTTCTTTCTGTATTAAACGTCAAACAGACATGGCTGCTCCTGAGTCCTGTCAAACCTCCACTAGTTTTTCCTCCATTTCGTGGGTCCAAATAAACCGAAAATTAGCGCTTTTAACTTCTCCCCCAGCCTCCCGCTGGCCTGCAGCAGGTATACACACACGCTCACACAAGTGAATGCCGATCTCTCATTGGCTGTAGGCGATCGCTGATGTTATTTTCAGTCAAAACTCAATTCACAGGGCATGATTTGAATCGCCGACAGCTCCAGATGTTTAGCACGCCAAATATCTCACAGGCATCGGCGACTCATCGGCGATTCTCTCAGATCGTGTCTTTGATCGTTCATACTGTGTGATTGTCAGTCACGTGCACGAGCAGCGATTTGCCTGTGATTTCAGGCATTTGTCTGCGATTTCTCAAAACCAAAATCGAGCCAAAATCGGGGCTAAAATCACGCAGTCTGAACTAGGCATTAGACCAGGGGTTTTCAAAGTGTGAGGCGGGCCTCCCCTAGGGGGCGCCAGAGCATGTCAGGGGAGGCGCGGGAAAAAATGTTATATAATAAAAATATAATTATTAAGTTTAATTATTATATGTATTTTTTATTATATTTAAACTTTTTAATCAAACAAAGCTAAAAAAAATAATATGTCAAAAATAAGAAAAACTTTTTTACCCAGAAGGCCATAGCTGTGAATTCGTTTCTGTTTGGCAAGCCCGCCAATACTGGGATATGCCTGCTAATACAATGGGTCGGTTTCTGAGACCCCCCCCAATTCAAAGCCTTCAGGTTCAGGGCTTAAACCAAAAAGACGACGATATGATGATCAGTATTTGAGTTTAGGATTTACGTGGACAGGACCAGCTGATGAACCACGACCTTTATGTGTGGTTTGTCAAGATATTTTGGCTAATGACAGCATGAGACCCGCTAAACTTCCACTGTTTTGACTGGGATGGACAGTTCTTGGATCTGTTCTATTCATATTGAACCATCATCCTAGTTTTAAAAACGTTATATTAAAATACTTGTTATTACTCTGTAAATAATTGCACTTTCATGCAAATGATGATAAAAGTGAGTTAACAGTCTGGCATCTGTCTGTGTCTTTATATATACTGTATATTGTGTGTGTGTGTGCGCGCGTGCGTGTTTGGGGGGGGGCAATGGATAAGTTGTGTCAAAAGGGAGGCCCACTGTCTTAGACTTTGAAAAACCCTGGCTTAGACTGTGCATTGATTAAGATTATATGTGACTGTCAGTGTAACGTGAATCAACCCCTGACATTTGAAGACATGAAGAGGTGAGCTGAGCGAAGAGACAACAATACCTTCATAGACAAAAAGAGCAGGTCAACATTGAATTATTATTTTCTCCTTCTTATAGTATTCTATTTATGACTTATTTGTCATGTAATCAACCTTTTGGGCTAGTTGTAGATGTGTTTGGAAGCAATTCATAACATTTTAATAATATTTTGGCAAATTGAACCAAATGATTCGAAATGATTCAAATGAAATGACTCAAAATAAGATTCGTTCATCTTGATGGACGAGACTCAAAGAGTCAGTAAAATGATCCGAACTTTCCATCACTACCCCCCACTAACTTTTCAAGAAAAACAATCAAAAAAATATACACATTGGTGTTGTTACAATATGTTGATGCCTGAGAAAGTAAATTTTTGGCTTTTTTTTAACATTTATTTCATGTTTTAGGATGAATATTTTTTCCTCTTCAAATTAAGCATACAAGGCTGTGCTAAATATTTTGTCCAGTGCAGATGTTAATTTTATTCTAATTAATATGTTAATATTTATTAAATGTTATGCTTTGTATGAATTATTGAATCATATTTATTGAATTATATGTCCTATGAATTAAATAAAGTATTTGCCCTTCAAGGCTTGATATTAAAGGGCACCTAGGTTTCCCCTTTTTTCAGATTTAATATAAGTCTTTTGCGTCTCTAGAATGTGTATATAAAGTTTCAGCTCAAAACACCCATCAGATTTTTCATTACACCTTTTACAAGATGCGGTTTTATACTGATTTCCAGCAGGGGGTGGTTTTGTCGTACTGCGCCTTTAAGGCGAGTTCTGCCCGCCTACTGTTTCTACGTGCCTGTCAGCGTGCTTTAATCTCCTCCCTCGGCTGCGTCAGACAACAGACAGACTGAAGCCTGGTTTATACTTCTGCGTCAAGTGACCGGTGTAACCCACGGCGCATGCAACACCCGTAGCTGTGCATTTATACTTCTGCGCGCTGTCTCTGTTGGTCTGCATTAACACTTCCGAAACACTAGTTAGCAGTGAGGTGTAAATGTTCCTCTGTGTCGACTTTCTTTGCTGCTGTTTTGCTTTTCCTGAACACTTCCGGGATGTACAAGTGGCTCAAACTCGCTCATTTTGAGGCAGGAACCGGCGGACGTGCAACAACTTTAACTATGAGGTAAACACAAAACAAAACTTTCCATCCGGAGCTCCTTCACGGGACTCCACACTTGTAAACAATCGCTACATTGGGTTCGCGCCATTCGCGCGGCTCTCGGTCCCGCCCCGACTCATCAGCGCTAACAAGATGACCAATCACAGAGCTTGCGCTACGCGTTGTTGCGACATGTAGTTACAATTTTTAAGAGGTGCACGTCAGTGACGGCCAAGGCGAAGGGCTATGCGTCAGCGCCGTAGCATACGCCGGTGTTTGATGCAGAAGTATAAATCAGCCTTTAAAGGAAGAAGGTCTCAGGTAGCGTTTGTGAGAAATACTACAGTAAGAACTAATCTTTACTAATCAGTATTGTGAAGTTGCATTGATGAGTCTCACACACACACACACACACAGGCAGGCAGACAGACAGAGCGCACTTAGCACTGTTTTTGCACTCAAGTGTGACAGGATACAGGCTAACCTCCAGTGCAGTGTGGATATCTGTTATGCTAGTGTACAAAATAAACCTGATTTAACTTACACAAACTGGGATTGAAGCGTCTTCTTTTATAATTGTTCTGACACGCGGCTGTGCTGATGAAGTAAAGCTGAAGTAAATCGCTGTAGTTAATTACACACATACTCTGTTTTAAAACACGTTAAACATGTGAAACTTACTCTTAATCACATTTGATGATGATTGCTGATCCTAGCGAACAGAACAGACCTTTTATTCCCAGTTGCTTTGCGTATGTCTGCCTGGTCTTGTTGACATATACACGTGAGTACCGGAACATGTCAATGCGCGCAGCTGTCAATCAATTCGGTGGGCGGGGGGATCGCACTCCTACGTAAAGTTGCGGTCGGTCTAAAAACCGCTTTAATTGGTCCACCGTTTTATTTGTTAAATTGAAATAAAAGGACTGGGTGTGTTTATATCACCCCAATATGATGGTCTATACACTATATATGTTTGTTATATATGTATATATATACACTATATGTTATATATGGTCTATACTACACATATGTTTGTCCAAATAGCTTGAAAAGTAGATTTTTCACCATAGGTGCCCTTTAAATTTAAAGCCTTCAAAAGAAACATGATGATGTAAACAAATAAATATAGTTGCCGTTTAATAAAGACATTTTTTAATATATATTTTTTTTCCAACAATGTAAAATTTAATCTCAATGTCGGCTATGCGGTGGTGCAGTGGGTAGCACGATTGCCTCACAGCTAGAAAGTCACTGGTTCGAGCCTCGGCTGGATCAGTTGGCATTTCTGTGTGGAGTTTGCAGGTTCTCCCCGTGTTTGCGTGGGTTTCCTCCGGGTGCTACGGTTTCCCCCATAGGTCCAAAGACACGCGGTACAGGTCATTGGGACAGCTAATAGTGGCCATAGTGTATGTGTGTGATTGAGTTTGTATGGGTGTTTCCCAGTGATGGGTTGCAGCTGGAAGGGCATCTGCTGCATAAAACATCTGCTGGATAAATTGGCGGTTCATTCTGCTGTGGCAACACCTGATTAATAAAGGGACTAAGCTGAGGCGAAAATGAATGAATGAATCTCAATGTCAAGAAATGCTTCTAAATCATCACATTTACACACATCTCAATTTTGTGTGGGGCGGCATCATTAAGTCGACTGATTTTGTGTGATTTTGTCTTTCTGGTGTTTCCCGCTGTCAATGAAGCAGTCCGGCTTTTCTGTGTGAGGTTTGCATGTTCTCCTCATATTGGTGTGGGTTTCCCCCACAGTCCAAACACATGCGCTATATGTGAATTGAATATGCTAAATTGGCCGTAGTGTGTGTGTATGAATCTGAGTGTATGGGTGTTTCCCAGTCTTGGATTGCATCCGAAAGGGCATCCGTTGAGTATACCATATGCTGAATAAGTTGGCAGTTCATTCTGCTGTGGCAACCTTAGCTTTATAAAGGGACTAAGCCGAAAAGAAAATGACTGAATGAAATGAAAGCAATTGTCGCCCTCTAGTGGAAGATCTGCTGTACTGACTAATGATTATGATAAATAAAGTAAATATTTTGATTAATTACAATGAAATGTATTTTGTTGCAAGAATTGTTTAAAGCAGCAGTTCTCAAACATTTTTTCATCAAGTACCACCTCAGAAAAAAATAGTCTCTCCAAGTACCACCAAAATGAGCAGTATTGAAATACAGTAGCGTAGTAGGCCCAGTAAAGCAGCTACAACTCTGCACAGTGAAAAAAACGTGGCAGATTACCTCAGAAATATAGGCTATATGACATATTATATACATCATTTTGGATACATTTTTAAATGTGTGTAGCATGTACATGACACATTTAATTTCTCTGCGTACCACTAGTGGTACATGTATCACAGTTTGAGAACCACTGGTTTAAAAAGTGTATGATTTACTGCTCAAAATAAAATCAGAATCCTTCAGCAATGTTGAATACAGCATATTCATGCAAACTAAACTACATGTATTAAACAAGTCATAATTGATTTTGTTGCTTTTTTTTCAGTGTATTATGCAGTTTTACAATGTGACACCACTGCAAATGATTATGTTGTGATTTAGATTATTTAATCAACTGATATTGCCACCAGTATTGACATGTTTACAATTAATGTAATTTGTGCGCAGCATAAACAAACATTTCAAAAATACAGCACAGCAACTCACTATCATCCTGTCCAACTTTCATTTGAAATGTAAACATTATTTTTTACAGCTCACATAGAGAGATATAGTGAGAATATGGATGAACAAAACATCCCTTTCAATAGATTTTAATATTATCAGACCCGAACTAAACAAAAATATGAAGTTTTGTTCATATTATTATACGTCTATAGACAAGTAACACATTGAGAGCTTATAATTTGATGGTTTTGTAAATAAATTTGATTTTGTAGCAAACACGTTGCACAGAATGCAGTAAAACATCGGGTGTAATCAAATATATTATGAACAAGTAACTTTCCTTAAATATCTGATGGATCATACACTGTTAACGATTTCATGTAGAATCCACTGGCAGCAGTTTGCCAGTAACTTACTGTAAATCAAATACAGCAAAAATACTGTATTTACATTCACAGCACTGTTTATCTTGCTGTATATACTCACCGGCCACTTTATTAGGTACACCTGTCCAACTGCATGTTAACCTTAAATTTCTAATCAGCCAACAACATGGCAGCAACTCAATGCATTTAGGCATGTAGACATGGTCAAGACGGTCTGCTGCAGTTCAAACTGAGCATCAGAATGGGGAAGAAAGGGGATTTGAGTGACTTTGAACGTGGCATGGTTGTTGCTGCCAGATGGGCTGCTCTGAGTATTTCAGAAACTGCTGTTCTACTGGAATTTTCACGCACAACCATCTCTAGGGTTTACAGAGAATGGTCTGACAAAGAGGAAATATCCAGTGAGCGGCAGTTCTGTGGGCGCAAATGCCTTGTTGATGCCAGAGGAGAATGGCCAGACTGGTTCCAGCTGATAGAAAGGCAACAGTAACTCAAATAAGCACTCGCTACAACCGAGCTCTGCAGAAGAGCATCTCTGAACACACAACACGTCCAACCTTGAGGCGGATGGGCTACAGCAGCAGAAGACCACACCGGGTGCCGCTCCTGTCAGCCAAGAACAGGAAACTGAGGCTACAATTCACACAGACTCACCAAAACTGGACAATAGAAGATTGGAGAAACGTTGCTGCTCTGATGAGTCTCCATTTCTGCTGACACATTCAGATGGTCGAGTCAGAATTTGGTATCAACAACATGAAAGCATGGATCATCCTGCCTTATATCAACAGTTCAGGCTGGTGGTGGTGGTGTAATGGTGTGGGGGAGATTTTCTTGGCACACTTTGGGTCCATTAGTACCAATTGAGCATCAACGCCACAGCCTACCTGAGTATTGCTGCTGACCATGTCCATCCCTTTATGAGCACAGTGTCTCCATCTTCTGACGGCTACTTCCAGCAGGATAACGCACCATGTCATAAAGCTCAATCATCTCAGACTGGTTTCTTGAACAGGACAATGAGTTCACTGTTCTCAAATGGCCTCCAGTCACCAGATATCAATCCAATAGAGCACCTAGAGAGAGTACCTTGTTGAATCTATGCCACGAAGGATTAAGGCAGTTCTGAAGGTAAAAGGGGGCCCAACACTGTACTAAAAAGGTATACCTAATAAAATGGCCGGCGGTGAGTGTATAATAATAATAAATGTAATAAAACATTGCAATCTTGATGCTTAAACAATATATTGTGCAGCTCTAAGCTCAAAAAAACCACAAATCGATTGTGTGGAGCCCAGCATTTTTTACAGAATCAACCCTCAGTGTTGGCAGCATGAATATATGAGATTATAACGCATCTGATTTGATTATAATGTCATATTTCAGATTACTATACAGGTTTACAAAACAAACACACAAACTTTTGCTTACAAGGACAACTTTAGCCGGTGTTTTTTTTCATGACTTCGCATATTATGAAAAAGAGCAAACCTCCTCCCACACGACGAGCACGGATACGGCTTCTCTCCGGTGTGGATCCTCTCATGAGCTTTCACAGCTGACGAACAGGAGAAACTCTTCCCACAGTGTGAGCACATGTACGGTTTCTCTCCGGTGTGAATCCTCTGGTGCTTTTTTAGGTTGCTTAATAAACCGAAGCTCTTCCCGCAGACTGAACACGCATGAGGTTTCACTCCAGTGTGAGTGTGCTGGTGCAGTTTTAAATAACTCATATGTAGAAACTTCTTTCCACAAAATGCACAAATGTAAGGCTTCACACCAGTGTGAACTTTAAGATGTGTTCGTAAGTTTGACGCACAAACAAACGATTTCCCGCACTGATCGCAGCTAAACGACTTGACTTCAGCATGAGTGTGCAGGTGATTATTGAGTACGCTTTTGTATTTAAAGCTCTTCCCACATTCAGCGCATGCGAACGGTTTATCTTCAGTGTGAACTCTCAGGTGCACGTTCAAGTGTCCTTTACGTGTGAACTTCTTTCCACAGTGAGTGCACTCGAACATGTCTTCCCCGCTGTGAATCTTCATGTGCGCATTTAAGTCTTTGTTGTACATGAAACTGTTTCCGCATTGAGCGCACGTGAAGGGTTTTTCTCCGCTGTGAATCTTCATGTGCTCCTTTAAATGTCCTTTATAAATGAAACTGCTTCCGCACTCGCTGCATATATAAGGTCTGTCTCCGTTGTGAACTTTAAAGTGTCTGTTAAGATCTGATTTATACATGTAGCTCTTTCCGCATTGAGTACACGCGAACAGCTTTTCTCCGCTGTGAGCGCTCATGTGCTTTTTAAGGGAGGATTTATATGTGTAACTCTTACCGCACTCAGAGCAGGCGAACAGCTCTTTAGCTTCAGCGGTTTGCACTTGTTTCTGTGTGAAATCTTGCTCAGCTGCATTTGCATCTTCATTTTTGAAATGATGAGGCTGTTTGAGTTCCTCCACCTCCACAGGGCCTGAAATGAACATTAAAATCCACAAACGTCAATTAACAAACAGATTAAATCACAAACAACCTGAACGTGGTGCAACCTTAAAATACAAGATCTACAGTAGACATGGTCCGGTATAAGTTTCTGATGGTGTGATAACATTGAATAAAAATACCACAGTTTCATGGTATTGAGATTACTGCTCTGAAATAATTTATTATACAGGGTGGGTGGTTTATATGGATAAATGTGGGATAAAATGGGAATGGTTGGTGATATTAACGTCCTGTTTGTGGCACATTAGTATATGTGAGGGGGCAAACTTTTCAAGATGGGTGGTGAGCATTGATATATACACTAGATATCGCATAGGGACCCTGAGCATGAGTCAATAGCGCCGCCACTTTGGTACAGTGCTCCCAGGACAAATGTCATTCAACCGGACTAGTCAAGACAGTGTTATTACGTGAAGATGCGGGACTTTAGCGCTGTCTACGAGTGTAGTAACGAGCAAACAAAGAAAATAAAGCACAAAGGCAGAACATTTCATAGGTAATATTCAGTTTTTTTCTGTTTTTGTATGTTCTGAACTGTTGTGCTAATCAGGTCACGTTATTGATGATAACAGTCACTTACTGCATTCACCATACGGCAAAGCAGCTCCAACTCACACTAAACACTCGGCTTATGCTAGTTTTGTTGAATAAAATCAGCAAACAATGCAAAAGAAATATGACAACGAGATGCTGCGCTGCCAGAAACTTGTATTATTGTCGGCTAACGTTAGTGAAAGAGTCGTTTCGGGGATTCATTCACAAACGAATCGCTCCCTCCGTCAGTATGAGGAGTGAAAGCAGGAGAGGAGCTGTGTTTCAGCACATGATTAGATTAAATTTAACAGGGAGGGTGAATAGTACATTTCTGTACACACAAACACAAGCTTTTTGTCAGGAATGCCCGTGCGGTCACTGATCCATCAATGTAGAAAAGTGATGTCAAATTATAATTTTCATAATTAGAAAAAAAATTATATACTAACATCCAGGAAAACTCCCGATCATAGATATATGTGTATATGTGTATATCTCTGGCTTTGGATGGCCACAGTCCTCCACTGCAGCTTGGTCCCGCATTCATTTCAAAGGAGCGCTACCCTGTAGCAAGATGGCGGCGCTATTGACACATTACGCCCAATAGACAACAATAGGCCAGGCGACATCTATATATATATATGGGTGGTGAGCAGGGTGGCCATTTTGGATCCAACTTTAGTTTTCTTTAATAGGAAGTGGGTCATGTGACACATCAAACTTATTGGGAATTTCACCAGAAAAACAATGGTGTGCTTGGTTTTAACGCAACTTTATTCTTTCATGAGTTATATACAAGTTTCTGACCACTTAAAATGTGTTCAATGTGCTGGCCATTGTGTTGGATTGCCAATGCAACGCTCTTCTCCCACTCTACACACACTGATAGCAACACCGCAGGAGAAATGCCAGCACAGGCTTCCAGTATCTATAGTTGCACGTGCTGCACATCTTGTATCTTCACACCATAGACAATTGCCTTCAGATGACCCCAAAGATATGTCAGGGGGTCAGATCGGGAGACCTTGGGGGCAATTCAAGTGGTCCACGATGATCAATCCACTTTTCTGGAAACTGTTCATCTAGGGATGCTCTAGTAACTAGTAATATTTTACTAGTTATTCAGCAACATAGCTGTATACAGACAAATTCCCTATAAGTATTTTATAGTCTTTGATTCAGATTAAAGTGTAATTTAAAGACTTATTTTCACTAGGAAAATTATTATTTTATAACTGGTTTGTTGTGTAGACAATCAATAAAATATACAGTAAATATTTCTTAAGGAGGATAATAACACGGACCTTAAAATTGTTTTATTATTATTATTATTATTAAAAACTGCTTTTATTCAAGACAAACTATAAGAAATAAGACTTACTATGACCCCAGAATAATTATTTTTTGTTTTATAGGAAATGTCCTTGGTTTGTTAATGATTACTAGGGAAACATTATTTTAATTTAATGAGAGGGCAAAAAAATGATTTCAACTGCATCTGTTAAAGTTTACATGTGCGAACATGTGCCTTCCCTAGTGAAAAATAAATATGCTTAGTATACTTGGATCCGGACTAATTGTCAGTATATTTTAAGTGTATTAATGTTTAGTTAACTTGCAGTGTGACATTTTGAACATATTTATTTTGTGCTAGGTATATTTTAGTTGTAATAAAATTGCACTAAAGTACAATTTTAAGTGTATTTAGTGTACTTTTGTGTGCTAAATTGGAACAACTTTAAGTATATTTAGTACACTTTAAATAAGCATAACATGTATGCTAATTTCATGCTTGCTTAGTGATATTTAATTTACTGTTTAAAAGTACAGTAACGTTGTGAGTTTCTGGGAATTGTTTTAACAGTGTATGTTTGCACACTATTTACAAATGTTTTAAATAAGTAGATAGATAGATAGACAGACAGACAGACAGACAGACAGACAGAAAGATAGATAGACTGAATTTAACAAAATATACAACTTATTTAATAATGTGCTTTGAACATTCTTACAAATTAATTTTTAAAGTACAGTTAAAATAATACTAAAATATATTACCAACAAATGCTAAATAAATACACTTGTAAAAAAATAAACTAAGCATGTAATTAAAGTGCATTTCTCTAAAATATTATTTTTAGAAAATATACTAAATTACAATTATTTTTAAGTGTGTTAAAAGTTATATATAAAAGTATGGTAATAATACATTTTTATAATATTTGATTAAGTATACTTTTTAATTAGTATACTTTCAATGTACTGTTGGAATAAAAAATATATTTGCAACACAATTCAGTATACTTTTTTACACCAGGGTTGATGTACTTGAATGTTAATAATGTGTTACCTTACAATACAAAGTTACTATCAAATAAATAAATTAACATGGAATATTGTTTTGAGTTTAAGTTACTTAATTAGCTTGTTTATGAAGGCTGCAGAGTGATGCATGAAAAAATAAAGACTTTAAACTATTGTTTAAGTAGTTTGTGATGTGTAAAGTGTGCCCCGGCTACCGGCTACCACCGCAAGTATAAGACTGTGGGAAGCACTGATAGGTATTTAGTTTTAGATTAAACATTAAATGTCAGTTTTAGGATATTTATTAAAGAGAAAGAATGAAAACACAAACCTATTAGTTTCTCAGTCACTTCCTCTTTTATTCTGCAGGGTTCTTCTTTAATCTCCATCTGTACTATGGCATTTCAGTTGTTTCTCCTCCTGTTTGATCACATCATCGGTTTAAATCGGTAAACACGCGAAATTAATGACTACAGAATCAAGATTTGATATGAACTTTAATTATTGCCATCTTAAAATTATTCTCTCAATAAATTGTAAAGTAAATGTACTTACAGTGAGATAAATACAGTATATTCAGAGCATTATGAACGGCTGTTTCATTTCTCATGTTTACATTCTTTCCGCGCTCTTCTTCTCTTAAATCTCGGTGTTGTTTCCGGTGGTCGAGCGCCACCACTGGCAGAACCCGACACACATTTACGCCTTCGTCAATCACATATCAAGCGATTAAAATAAACACACTGTTAGCTTAGTTGACACATGAACGCACGGTTGGTTTCTCAGTTTCTCTCCTCATATATGTTTGATTTGGAATTAGGCTGCTTCCTTTAAAAGCTAACAGTGAATTCGTACATCAGTAAAGTGCTAAATGCTAAATTTACCTTCATTCATTCACTTTCCTTCAGCTTAGTCTTTATTTCAGAGGCCTCCGCACTGGAATGAGCCGCCAATTATTCCAGCATATGTTTTACACACTGGATGCCTTTCCAGCTGCAACCCAGTACTTGGAAACACCCATACATTTGGTTCATATCACATGTGTTTGGACTGTGGGAGAAACCGGAGCACCTGGAGGAAACCCACGTCAACACGGGGAGAACATGCAAACTCCACACAGAAATACCAACTGAACAAGGCAGGACTCAAACCAGCAACTTTCTTGCTGTAAGATGATAGTGCTAACCACTGAGCCAACCTATTTTTGTGTTGTGTAATATTTTAAAAAGTAGGCTAATATATATTTTTTTATTAATTTGTGATTATGTACTGTTATTATTAGTGATATTGGTAAATACAGCCTAATTGTAGCAATTAAGGCAATGAGACGATAATGTTTAAGTCACAGCAACTCGATTAACTTAACCTAGTGGTTGGGTAAAATAAACAACCCAGCAGTCAAATATTGCGTTAACACCAGACACGGATGAAGCGTCAAGCGCAATTTAACAAAAGATTTACATGTTAAGTCAATGCAAAGACGCGAATCACATCCTGCAGCACGATACGCTCCAATAAGGTGGTGTGAATGATGTGATTCGCGCAAATAAAGTGGCGCAAGTTAATCATCATTCGTGACGTGTTAACCAATCAGAAGCTTGCTCTTGTATGGGACGTGATTATAATGTGGCACCTGTTGTTAGTGTCCAGGGGGGATATCCTCCTGCCAACACCAGACAACAGCTCATCAAATTGGGCTCGGCTCTGTCGGAAGCACTGTTGAAAGCCTCCATTATCCAGGTACAGTTTCTGGAGGAGTTGATGAACTTACAGAGCTGGGTGCACCTCTGAATGGAACTCAGACACGGCGCCGAACAAATTAACGCTGTTTATCAGCCTTCCTAAAGCACATAAACACAGCTATTCTCTTAATAAAATCCTTGTTAGCCATTAAGCAATGAAGCTACAGTCACCGGGCAAACAGAAACCCCACCTATGATGCAAATGTCTTTTTTTTATGCAAGGACAATACAAAGATACAATTACAACAAAGAGACAAAAAGGTTATAGAAATAAACATTTTAATAATTTACGCCAAGAAAGAGTTTTACATGCAATATAATTGTTCATTTTTTTAAAGAGTATATAAATCAAAGTCCTTAATGAAAATAAAAAAAGGTGTAAAAATGTACATTTATAAATGTAAAATATAGCCAAAAACAGCAATAAATTAATAATAGATGTACAATGAGAAGGATCTACATTCAGAGAGTATCCAAAGAATACAATTTTGGGGGAAATACAAAAGTTTGGAAATAATAATTTTTTTTTGATGAGATTGGAAAAGTCAACCCAAAACACATCAGTAAGTGCACTCCCAAAATAAAAGGTTTAGTGTTTCGTCTTATTGAGTACAAAGTTAACATTTAGGGGAAATAATATTATTAAATTTAGCGTTCAACGCTAAGGATTTTTTCTGCTGGTCTGATCGGGCCAGTGGTTCAGATTGGCCCCACCAAAAAAAGAAAGGGAAGTTAATAGCTATTTTCTAGATACATATTTTAAATAATGTGTCAAAAATAAAGTCTGTGAATCTAGAATTTTAATACTTAAAAAAAATTGTGAATAAAAGTGTTATGCAAACAAAAAGGGCAGTATGGAAAATGTGGAGGTATTTTATTACGGTTTGAAATTATTTAACAAATGGTGGCTGACTTGTCAAACTGACGGCAAACTGTGCAACTGTTTTTTGTTTTTTTGCATTGTTCACACGTAAATTTCTGCCTTTAAGACGTTGGAAACAGATATTTTCTTTTAGCCTTATAATTTGTTGTTGCCGCCGTGTTGCCGTTTCTTCGCAGTTCTGGTTGTTACCAGGTTACGAAAAAAAATAGAATTCTCAATCAGCTAAGAGGAACCGGAAGCAATATGGTGTTTACGACATCACAAAGAAGGTAGTGTTTAAAGACTTAAAAGCACAAGCTTAAAATGCACGCAATTGATAAATAGTCGCAGACAAATTAAATGTTAGTGACAAGGCAGCACTGTCCCAATCGGGCCAGTAATGATCCGGTCTACTGTCCCAAGTGTCTGTCACGCTGGCCCTGGGCCACCGGGCAGTCCTTATTGTTGAGCCCTGCTTGGTGTTTATTGGGTAGCAATTATGAATGACTTTGATTAAGACTTCAACAGCTTCATTAGATAATAATAATGTTTTTAGAAGAAGCCAAAACTGTTCCCAATTTCTGTCACCAAATATTATTCTAAAAACCTACAAGCAGGTCAAGAGATCCAAGAACTATTAATAACCAAGCGAAAATCTTTATTTGACAGAACTAAGAACAGTTCGGTCAACAAAAAGATTTGTGTTGTCAAAAAACCATGACGCAAATTCGCATCTATCCAAGTCGTGACATATCAGTGACATATGAAATACTGTTTCCGGGTCCAAGATGCTACTCAATTAAACTGAGGAGAATCAACTATCAAAGTTTAGTTCTATCAAAGTGAATTTTATATTAAATCACGGTGTACACAACAGTCTCTGGACTTCTCTGGCATCACAAACACCAAAAATTTGTGCAACTAATAAAAAATTACTCACTTTCTGGTTATCAGATATTAGGCATGGAGATATAGGGTGCTTTCACACCTGCCTTGTTTAGTTCGATTGAATCGCACTAGAGTTCGTTTCCCCTTTTGGTACAGTTCGTTTGGGCAGGTGAGAATGCAGCAATCGTACTCGAGTGCGCACCAAATAAGCGTACCGAGACCTGCTTGAAGAGGTGGTCTCGGTACGCTTTCAAACGAACCCTGGAGTGGTTCGTTTGGGTTGAGAATATGATCCGTACTAAAACAGGTCCAACCGCAAAAAGTACTGCGCCTTTTGGACTAATTCAGCTGCCGTAGGCCGATGTGCTGTGCATTATGGGATATGGAGGAAAAATATTTATTGACAGTGCTTCACCAACAGAGACAGAGAAAGAGGGGAAAACATTACCTGATGGATTGTTGGTAATATTTCCGCAAGATGAGCATGTCGCAGTTTAGCTAAATTAATTCACTGCTCCTCCTGAAGTGACGAGCGATGCATTAAACACTGTTTTCCGGCCGCGGCTGCGCTTCATTTTCGTGATGTATAGTTTGTTTAAAGCAGAGATACAATCAGCCAGCGCAGTCGTCCCTCCAGAGTAAAAGGTTTTGTTTACCTGCGGGAGATCACTGGCATTTTCCCGCACGTGAATTCTGACCAATCAATAAGCAGTTTAGGAAATATGTTCAACAACATCTGGCCAATGAGAGATGTGGATTTTGTCAGATGACTGCTTTTTGGCTCGTTTCCACTGGTTCGGACCAAAGCCAGCAGTGTGGTGTGAAAATGACCCAAAGACGGCAGAAAATGCAACAATGTATCATTTATTACTAGGGGTGTCACGATTTCGATTTTTAATCGAAATCGATCGAAATTTATGCTCAATTTTGATTATCGAATCAAAAAATAGAATCGTCGATGCTGCCACGCCCCCATGTCACGTCAGCTTGGCTTGCCAAGCGGGAAAAAACAGGCTTGTTGAAGTGCTTGTTAAACTGCAGAAGCAGGAGACCCGTCGACAGAGCTTAAACCCTCTCCTCTTTCAATGAAGTCGCCGGTGTGGAAGCATTTTGGATTTCCAGTGAGTTATGTTGACAACGTTCGTGTTGTCGACAAAAAAAAAACACAGTTTTGCAAGCTCTGCTATGTACGTATTAGGGTTCGTCCGATAGACAACACCGGCATCGCGATCCTCCGCCCGCCCCCGTTGCAAATCCGCTCGCAAAAAGTACACACTCAGGCCCTGTTTACACTGTCTTTGTTTTTAAATGGCATTTTAGAACGACAACGATTTGACATCCACAGTGGCGTGTAGCATTTCTGAGCAGCCCTCCTTCCTCTCTACCTCTGAAAATGCACATCACGTGACCACACAGACACAGACGCACACACAGCCATGCGCTCGAGACAGCAGGTCCAGGCAGTCAGAGGACTGCTTCAATCTTTCACTCACTTGTACTTAGTCATTTTAGCGAACACCTCAGATACTGTTGGCTGGTTTCTGTTGGTTGTGCGTCTTTTTTACCGACGCCATTATAACGACACAGATCACTGCCTATTCACGAGTCCCGCAGAAAAAGTGATTGACAGGTGGTAATTTATTTTTATTATACTTATTTATTTTATTCATTTACTGTATGATTTTTTTATGGGTAAAACAAACACCATGCAGGTCAGGTAGTTTAAACGGTAGGCTACAAATAATTAATTGGTCATTAATTAATTAATTATTCATAATTGAAAATCGAATCGAATCGTGCCTTTAGAATCAAAAAATGTAATCGAATCGAGGATTTGGAGGACCGTGACACCCTTATTTATTACCCTTGGTCCGGACCAAATGAAGCGAACTACAGATCTGAAAGCACCCATACATATCTCAATTAGAACTAAACTGTGAAAGGATGAGTTTGACAGCCCTACTACACGAGTTTACTTATAGGTGAGGCATCTAGAAATTAACTTTGCTCACATTTTCTTTCATGAGTTTGAAGATTGTGAAGCACGATAAACCTCCTCCCACATGACGAGCACTGATGCGGCTTTTCTCCAGTGTGAAGTCTCTCATGAGCTTTCAATGACGATAAATGAGTGAAGCTGCTTTCACAGTGCGAACACCTGAGCATTTTCCCTCCGGCGTGAAGCTTCTGGTGTGTCTTCAGGTTGCTGGATGTACCGAAGCTCTTCCCGCAGTCTGAACACACATGAGGTTTCTCTCCAGTGTGAATGTGCTGGTGTAATTTTAAATAACTCACATGTGCAAAACTCTTTCCGCACACAGCACAAATGTAAGGCCTCGATCCAGAATGGACTTTAAGGTGTGTGCTTAAGACGGCTGCTGTGACGAACGTTTTCCCGCACTGATCACAGCTGAATGACTTGACTCCAGTGTGTAAGAGCTGATGATTTCTGAGAGTCTTTTTCCGTCTGAAGCTCTTCCCGCATTCAGTGCATGTGAACTGCTTGTCCTCCGTGTGAATCTTCACGTGCAAATTGAATTCTCCTTTACGGATGAAGCTTTTTCCGCATTGAGCGCATGTGAAGGGTTTTTCTCCACTGTGAATCTTCATGTGCTCCTTTAAATGTGCTTTAAAAACAAAACTGCTGCCGCACTCTGCGCATATATGAGATCTCTCCCCAATGTGAACTTTAGCGTGTCTGTTGAGCGCTGATATAATCATGTAACTCTTTCCACATTCAGAGCAGGTGAACGGTCGTTCTCCACTGTGAGCTCGCATGTGTACTTTAAGTTTGGATTTATGTATGAAGCTCTTACCGCACTCAGAGCAGGCGAACAGCTCTTTAGCTTCAGCGGTTTGCACTTGTTTCTGTGTGAAATCTTGCTCAGCTGCATTTGCATCTTCATTTTTGAAATGATGAGGCTGTTTGAGTTCATCCACCTCCACAGGGCCTGAAATGAACATTAAAATCCACAAACTTCAATTAACAAACTAATCACATTCAAAACTAAATGTTTAAAGGTTCCATTAATTGCTCTGAAATGTGCATTTATATTCGATGTTTGACATAATCTTTACCGAAACCAACATTATAATGCTGCAGCCCCGAAGACCCAACTGCACGCTCAGACCAGCACTTCCAGACCTATCGTTTATAATTTAATGTATTTTTTTAATTAATGGTGTCAAGGTTTTGGAAGTTTCTGATTGGCTAATTGACAACATTTGAGTTAAATGGAGGCACAACTGTAGAATAGTATTTAAGGAAACCCTCAAACACACTGCTTCCTTGTGTGACAATATGGGAAAATCAACAAGCCAGAATCAACAACAAAAGCCAGATTACAATTTGCTGAATGACACTGGGAAAAAAGACTCATTTTAGGAGACATGTCCTGTGCTCTGATGGAACTAAGGTTGAACTGTTTGGCCATAATGACCAGTGTTACATTTGGAGGACAAAGGGGAAAGTGCAAAAGCCTAGGAACACCATCCCTACTTTGAAGTATGGGGGCGGCAGCATCATGTTGTGGGGCTGTTTTGCTGCAGGAGGGACTGGTCCACTTCACAGCATAGATGGCATCATAAAGAAAGAACATTATGTAGAAATACTGAAGCAACATCTCAGGACATCAGCCAGGAAATTAAAACTTGGCCACACATGGGTCTTCCAAACAGATCATGACCCTAAGCATACTGCCAAACTAGTTAAACTGTGCTTTATGGACAACAGAGTGAATGTTTTGGAGTGGCCATCACAAAGCCCTGATCTTAGTTCTATAGAAAATGTGTGGGCAGAGTTGAAAAAGCTTGTGTGAGCAAGACAGCCAACAAATCTGACTCAGTTACCGCAATTCTGTCAGGAGGAATGGGCCAAAATTCCTTCAAACTATTGTGAGAAGCTTGTGGAAGGAGACCCAAAACATTTGACCAAAGTTAAACAGTTTAAAAACAAAGCTAAAAAAATACCAAGGAAATGTGTTTAAACTTTTGACTGTCTAGAAATTAATAAAAAAATTCTCAAAAAAAAAATTCTCTCACTATTCTGGCCTTTAGCAAATGTACATCATTTTAGGCAATCCTAACGGACCTAAACTAGTAAATGTTTAATATGATTTACCATCATTTTTTTTATTTTCCTTTTTTAGTGTATGTAAACTTCTGGTTTCAACTGTATATAACATTACATCCAAGCAGCATATAATAAACAAAATAGTATAAAAAATTAGAATAATAACATAAATAAACCTTAAATAATACAAAAGAAAATACATCACAAACAAGGAAAAACTTTAACATCTACATTTGTGAATAATTTTTTTTTTTAGCTATAATCAATATATTGTTACACAGAAATTCCATTTCTTTGTTTTTCATAAAAATGCCAAATTTCACCAAGTGATAGTCAAACTAAATAGTGTCTTCAGCCAATCATACAATCTGTCCCAAAATGATTTGACCTTAAAACAACTATAAAAAAAACAGATTTTCCTGAAATTCAATATCTTTCAAGCAGAAAATATAAGCATTACTGCAGGGGTGTCCAAACTCGGTTCTGGAGGGCCGGTGTCCTGCATAGTTTAGCTCCAACCTCCTCCAATATACCTGCAAGGAGGTCTAGTTCACCCAAAAAGACCTTGATTAGCTGGTTTAGGTGTGTTTAATTGAGGTTGGAACTAAAATATGCAGGACACCGGCCCTCCAGGACCGAGTTTGAACACCACTGCATTACTGCCTAAATTAAATCTTATTCTAAGAAATTCACTACATGGAAAAAAAGTCATTAATTGTTTTGAAATGTACTTCTTTCATTTTAGGTAACAAGGGAAATGACAGGTATCTTTTTCTAACTTCAATAGTGTCCGCTTCAGAAAATCTCTCAGATAAAACTTTTCTATTAACTGGAAGAGGAAAATACTCTTTTTCCAGCAGTGACCTCAAGACCTTGTTACATTTAATATCCGGAAATGAATAATTATCAATAAACAAATCAACCAGTGTAGGTATTACAGAAGAGTATTGCACTATACCTTTAACTAAATTCCTCAAAGCTACAGGAATAGCTTTGACAACCAAAGAGAATGCTCTATATGAACAATTAAAATTACATTTTAACTTTAAATGATCATAACTCAACATATTACCATCATCATCCATTAAATAAGTTACATTCCAAACTCCTTTGTCAAACCAGTTTTTAAAAAATAAAGATTTCCTCTTATTTAAAGTACACCTGTTATTCCAAATGATAACATTACGTGGAGAAAAATCGTGCTTGTACAACATTTTCCTAAATTCTTTCCACGGGGAGAACATGCAAACTCCACACTGAATTATAGAGGTAAAGTTAGTTTTACATTCGGATATTCAGACATTCTCCTTAATAATATAATTTCAGAAAAGTATTATTTGCAAATTATAAATAGGGAAATCATATTAGCAGCCAATGACTATCAAAGTACAACATTGTTTACAGTGAATTAGATAGTGTTAGTGTTGATTTAAAGTCATACTTGCATGCTAATTCTGATCGAATATTTAAAGTAACATGGTAAACAATACAGAGACTTCTAAATGAACGAATGTGCGAATATAAAACCAACTTTACCTCTATCACAGAATTGCCAACTGACCCAGCCAAGGCTCGGAAAAAATACTGATGACATCCAAAACAAACTTCATTTTAATTGCATGGGAACTTTAACATCTGCTTGGTTACTAGTTCTACAGGTATTTAGTTTTAGATAAATTGTTATGTGTTAGTTTTAATTAAAGAGAAAGATTGAAAACACAAACCTATCAGTTCCTCTGTTTCTTCATCTTTTATTCCGCAGGGTTCCTCCTTAATCTCCATCTTTACTATAGTGTGTCAGTTGTTTCTCCTTCAGCAATTCCTGCTGTTTGACCAAATCTTACAGATGGGTTTATCTGTAAACACGAAATTAAGGATTTCTGAATCAACATTTTAGGAATTTCAGTCTTTATCCATAGAGCTCAACTGTTTAAAACTATCCTAATAAATAATAAAGCGAATGTACTTACAGTGTGAAAAATACAGTATATTTAGAGCCTCGTGAACGACTCTGCTTCTGTTGTTGATGCCGTTTCTTCTTCTCGTAGACTCGGATGTTCGTCAATGTTTACGGTGCACGAGCGCCACCACTGGCGGAAACTAAAACTAACCGTTTATAATCCTTCAAGTGCCTTTTCTGGAGCATCAGCATACCTATGAAAGTAAATCAGTAGCAAAACTCGAGAGCTTGCAAATCTAAATGTGAGCACTTGTGATAATAATATTTGTATGTGTAGGTTGAAATGTACACCCACAGCTCTGATGTGAACAGCTGAATCCCTCGATTTGCACAAACACACACACACACACACAATAATCAACACACTTGTGTTTTGAATTTGCAGGCTAATAGTTGTGTGTTAGGGTTAGGGTTACCTTCATGCATACCTGTCAACGTTGGGATGTGAAAATAAGACAGGGGTGTCCAAAGTCAGTCCTGGAGGGCCAGTGTCCTGCTGACTTTAGCTCCAACTTGCTTCAACACACCTGCCCGGAAGTTTCTAGTATACTTAGTATGAGCTTGATTAGCTTGTTCAGGTGTGTTTGATTAGGGTTGGAGCTAAACTGAAATAAGCGATTTGCCTGCCATAAAATAGCACAAAAAAGAGTCCCCAAATTACTAAAGATGTTCATCTGTAGCGGTGGGGGAAACCGGAGCAGCCGGAGGAAACCCACACCAACACAAGGAGAACATGCAAACTCCACACAGAAATGACAACTGACCCAGCCAGTGCTTAAACCAGCGACCTTCTTACTGTGAGGTGATCGTTATAGCCACTGCGCCAAATTCAAGCTATTTTTAACCACTTGCTTTAGGTTTTACAACAATTATATTTACAGTGTATGCTTGCCTTAACATATTTCACTCTACTGAATATACACTCACCGGCCACTTTATTAGGTACACCTGTCCAACTGCTCGTTGACACGAATTTCTAATCAGCCAATCACATGGCAGCAACTCAATGCATTTAGGCATGTAGACATGGTCAAGACGATCTGCGGCAGTTCAAAGTGAGCATCAGAATGGTGAAGAAAGAGGATTTAAGTGACTTTGGCACCAAGAACTATGCCACGTTCAGACTGGCTGCTCTGAGTTTTTCAGAAACTGCTGATCTACTGGGATTTACATGCACAACCATCTCTAGGGTTTACAGAGAATGGTCCGACAAAGAGGAAATATTCAGTGAGCGGCAGTTCTGTTGGAGCAAATGCCTTGTTGATGTCAGAGGAGAATGGCCACACTGGTTCCAGCTGATAGAAAGGCAACAGTAACTCAAATAAGCACTCGCTACAACCGAGGCCTGCAGAACACACAACACGTCCAACCTTGAGGCGGATGGGCTACAGCAGCAGAAGACCACATTTTTATGAAAACACAATATTTGTAATTACTAACATACAGTGACTATCAAAATAAAAAACCATGTATAATACCTTACTGCAATGGTCTCAAACGCAATTCCTGGAGGGACGCAGATCTGCATAGTTTAGCTCCAACCACCTCCAACTCACACCTGCTTAATGGTTTCTAGTAGTCTTGAACACCTCGATTATTTGGATCAGCTGTGTTTGATTAGGGTTGTAGCAAAACTGTGCAGAGCTGCGGCCCTCCAGGAATCGAGTTTGAGATCAATGCCTTATAGTGTGGTGAATGATGTATTTTACATATGGGCTGCATATTTAAAATTTTGGTATCACTGGACTAGTTTTGATTAGACATTGCATGTTATTTTTCATTAATTAGACCAATAAGTGCAAGGTTTAGTCTGATTTTTATTACTGTAACAAAATAAATGCAAGACAAATGGCATCAGTTACAATACAAGTGCGTCATAACAACTTTTAACAGCCAATAAAATCAATGTGTCCATTACATACACTGTTCAAGACATAGTAACATGCAATAATAGAACTACGAGACAAATAAACTGTGTTGCATTGACATTAAATAGGCAACCAGGTGAGACAAGGAGCAACTAATCAGCTCAATTGGTTACAGATACAATATTGTTGCACTCCTCCAACCAGTGGTGTGAAGAAACAAATTACAAATACTCCAATAACTGTAATAGAGCAGTTTTTCAAAGGAATTGTACTTTATTAAGTAGTTTTAAGAGTGTACTTTTACTTTCCCTTGAGTACATTTTTAGTGCTGTATCGGTGCTTTTACTCCACCACTTTCCTTCAACCTGCAGTCACTACTTTATTTTGTCTTGTCTATGGGGGTTGGCTAAAATAGAAAAATCAGTCATGTGATTCCTGTCCAATCAAATCGCACATTGAAAGTTAATCACATCATACACAATCTGAAGACATGGGCGCTGCACTTATGAAGCAAACCTTTGGGAAACGTTAAAAATGTCCATGAAGATGTCCAAAATCACCAAACGCGATGATCCAGAGACTGTTCATAGACTGATGAGAAAACGAAGGTTGTCGACTTTATGATGACTGAAATCACCAAACAGCCTTAAACAATCACTAAATAAAGTGAATGTAGAATGGAAGGACTGAACTAAGGCAGGATGAAAGGATCGAACAAGGAATGGAACAAAGGACCGAACTAACGAAGGAAGGACCGACCTAATAATGAAGGACCGAACAAGGAATGGAAGGATAGACCCAACTAATGAGGGACGGAAGGACCGACCTAATGGAGGAAGGACCGAACAAGTAATGGAAAGAAGGAAGGAACAAACTAACGAAGGAAGGAAGGACCGAACTAATGAAAATAGGAAGGACCGAATGAATGAAGGAAGGACCAAATGAATAAAGGAAGGATTCAAATAAGGACTGAACAAACTAATGAACAAATGAATGAATGAACAAAGAACCAAATGAAGGAAGGAAGGAACAAAAGAATGTAGAAACGAATGAATGAGAAAACAAATGAAGGGAGGACTGAAGGAAGGAACAAAGGAATGAAGGACAGAAAGATTGAACAAAGGAATAAAGGACAGAACAAACAAATAAACGATTGAATGAAGGTAGGACAGAACGAACAAATAAACGAAGGAAGGAAGGACAGAACGAACAAACGAATGAAGGAAGAACAAAAACAAACAAATGAATGAAGGAAGGAAGGACAGAACAAACAAACAAACGAAGGAAGGACGGAACAAACTAACAATGGAAAGAAGGAAGGAACGAATGAACGAACAAACATAGAAAGATCACTAAATGCACTATAGAATGTTACGTTTACACATCCCTGCACAAATTGCATGTAGATGCATCAGCCTTTCCAGTGTAATACTCACTGCTCGCTACTTGAGTACTTTTGAAAAGGCTCCTTTTTACTCATAGTTTGATTAATATTTACTACACATACTGTTACTCTACTTACAATACATTTTAGACCATGTGATGGTACTTATACTCGAGTATGATTTTTCAGTACTCTTTCCACCACGGCCTCCAACCATGAATCCCCACCAACATCCCCTCCCTCCATAATATTTTTGATAATTTCTTATTTATTTAATCTCATTATTTAATTTATAAATTTTTCTTTGTTTCTGTTTTAAGCTAGTTTGTGGTTTATAAAAAGGAAAACTGTTGTTACTTGATACTGAATGAATTAACTTGCACTGAACTTGTTACTGAATAAATGCAATGTGATGTACCTTGTTTTGCAAAAATAAAAAACACAATTAAAATATATACGGTATATACAATAGTGTTGACCATTCCATATACAGGACAGCAGCCAAGCAACATACTGGTCTGCAAAATTGCTAAAAAAAAAAAAAAGGCCAATGTAACATCAGCATTTCATTTATAACACAGGCTGCGTCCGAAACCGCCTACTCCATTTGAATTTAAACGTACTACTCGGCTGTTAGAAAAATACGTTCTATACAGTATGAATGTGAAAAGTATGAATGGGATTCGGACGTACTACATCCGCCATTTTGTTATGTTCATGTGACCTACTTGCGTCAATTGCATCGCTTTACACCCATTCATGAATTTGATCGCGGGTATTATGGGATAGCGCAGCATGCATGGGATGCGCACTCCAGAATCACAACGGAAGTAGCAAGTCATCCGGGTACTTCTCGCATACTGATTTCCGAATTCTATGGCTGCGTCCGAAAGCGCATGCTTCCATACTATATAGTACGCTAAAATCAATATGTGAGCCAAGTAGTATGACCGAATACATAGAATTCGAAAATCAGTATGCGAGAAGTAACCGGATGACTTACTACTTTTGGCGAGATTCTGGAGTGCGCATCCCATGCACGCTGCGCTATCCCATGATGCCCCGCGAGAGAATTCATGAATGGGAGTAAAGCTACACAATTGACGCAGGTAGGTCATGTGACCATGACAAAATGGCGGATGTAGTACCTCCGAATTCCATTCATACTTTTCACATTCATACTGTACTCACCTTATTCTCCGCCGACGAGCGGGCTCTGCCATTTGAATCTTTTTGGCTCGAGTCTTCCGGTCTCATTCACTTCCATTCATTTTTTGACGTTAAAAACTGCTCGTTACGCTGCTTGATGTTGCAATTTGACATTTTCTTATTATATTACTCTAATTGGTCTGTATAGTCATGCACACATTTGTTTGTTGAGCAAGTAGTTTGACCGTTTTCTGCCGTTTATTATTCCTAGTCATTTCTCCCATAGGCGACTGAATCGGAAGTTATAAAACAATCGCGAAAACAGGCACACATCCGCATTTTAGAACAAGGTCAATAAAACGTACTTTTCTAACAGCCCAGTAGTACGTTTCAATTAAAAAAACAGTACTTACTGAGTAGTAGGTGGTTTCGGACGCAGCCTATGAATTCAGACATACTACTCGACTCGCATACTGATTTTAGCGTACTGCAAAGTATGGAAGTATGCGGTTTCGGACGCAGACACACATTCATTTATTTTCCTTGGGCTTTGTCCCTTTATTCATTAGAGCCCGCCACAGCGGAATGAACCACCAACTATTCCAGCATATTTTTTATGCAGCGAATTACTTTCCAGCTGTAACCCAGTACTGGGAAACACCCATTCACACAAACACACTCATACACTACAGCCATTTTAGTCAATTCCCCTATAGCGCTTGTGTTTGGACTGTGAGGGAAACCGGAGCACCCAGAGGTGCAAACTCCACACAGAAATGCCAACAGACCCAGTCGGAACTCGAACCAGCAACCTTCTTGCTGTGAGGTGACAGTGCTAACCACTGAGCCACCTTTATAAAAATATAAGTACAATGAAATAAACTCACTCACTCTCCTTCAGCGTTCCTTCAGCCTCTAAAGACTGCTCACTTTGAAACTTCAGGCAACCATTGGGGCTTTTCTCGTGAGCCCGTAGGTTATGAATTTGGGCGAATCTCCTCCCGCATGACGAGCACTGATAGGGTTTTTCACCAGTGTGAGTTCTCTCATGCACTCTCAGTCCTGACGAATGGCCGAAACTGTGTTCACAGTACGAACACTTGTACGGTCTCTCTCCAGTGTGCATCCTCTGGTGTTTTCTTAGGTCACTTGACGTACTGTAGCACTTCCCGCAGTCAGAGCACTCATAAGGTTTGACTCCGGTGTGAATGCTCTGGTGCACTTTTAAGTTGTTCAGATGGAGAAAACTCTTTCCACAAAACGAGCAAATGTGCGGCTTCACACCAGTGTGAACTTTCAGATGCGTTCGTAAGTTGGATGCGAACGCAAACGATTTACCGCACTGATCACAGCTAAACGACTTGACTCCAGAGTGAATGTGCAGATGATCTTTCAGAGCGCTTTTGTATTTAAAGCTCTTCCCACATTCAGTGCACGCAAAGAGTTTTTCTTCAGTGTGAACCCTCAGGTGCACATTCAAGTGTCCTTTACTTGTGAAGTTTTTTCCGCAGTGAGTGCACTCGAACATGTCTTCCCCGGTGTGAATCTTCATGTGCACAATCAAGTCTTTACTGTAATTGAAACGGTTTCCGCAGTGAGCGCACGTGAAGGGTTTTTCTTCGCTGTGAATCCTCACATGCGCATTTAAGTGCTTTTTAAAAACAAAACCCTTGCCACACTGAGAGCACACGTGGGGTTTCTCTCCGGTGTGCACTCTCATGTGCTTTTTCAGCTCTGATATATACATGTAACTCCTTCCACACTGACCGCACTTGAACTGCTTCTCACCACTGTGAACGATTACGTGTCGGTTCAGCGTTGATTTTTGCGTGTAACTCTTTCCGCATTGATCGCACGTGAACAGCTTTTCTCCGCTGTGAACTACCAAGTGTTTTTTGAGTGTTGATATATACGCGAAAGTCTTTCCACAGTCAGAGCAGATGAACGTGTCTTTAACTGCAGCGTGTGTACCTTGTGTCTGTGGGAAATCTTGCTCAGTCTGTGAAACGCCTGCAATTCCATCTTCACTTATGAAGTGATGAGGTTGTTGAGTTTCTTCATCCTCCTCCACAGGGCCTGAAATTACATATTAAAGCACAATATTTCAATTAAAGCACAAGCTGATTACAAATAAAGCAAAATAGTTAGCCTTAACTTAAAGATCTATTGACCAAAATGAACTGAATATGCTTTTGGGATGCAGAGTATGTAATCCAACCTGTTTAACATATACATATATACACACTCACTGGCCACTTTATTAGGTACACCTACTAGTGCCAGGTCGGACCCACTTTTGCTTTCAGAACTGCCTTAATCCTTCATGGCGTAGATTCAACAAGGTACTGAAAATATTCCTCAGAGATTTTGCTCCATATTGACATGATAGGATCACACAGTTGCTGCAGATTTGTCGGCTGCACATCCATGATGCCAATCTCCCGTTACGTCACATCCCAAAGCTGCTCTATTGGATTGAGCTCTGGTGACTGTGGAGGCCATTTGAGTACAGTGAACTCATTGACATGTTCAATAAACCAGTCTGAGATGATTCACGCTTTATGACATGGTGCGTTATCCTGCTGGAAGAAGCCGTCAGAAGATGGAGACACTGTGCTCATAAAGGGATGGACATGGTCAGCAAAATACTCAGGTAGGCTGTGGCGTTGATGCTCAATTGGTACTAATGGGACAAAAGTGTGCCAAGAAAATCTCCCCCACACCATTACACCACTACCACCAGCCTGAACCGCTGATACAAGGCAGGATGGATCCATGCTTTCATGTTGTTGATGCCGAATTCTGACCCGACCATCTGAATGTGTCAGCAGAAATGGAGACTCATCAGAGCAGCAACGTTTCTCCAATCTTCTATTGTCCAGTTTTGGTGAGTCTGTGTGAATTGTAGCCTCAGTTTCCTGTTCTTAGCTGACAGGAGCGGCACCCGGTGTGCTCTTCTGCTGCTGTAGCCCATCCGCCTCAAGGTTGGACGTGTTGTGTGTTCAGAGATGATCTTCTGCAGAGCTTGGCTGTAACGAGTGCTTATTTGAGTTACTGTTGCCCAGGCCCGGATTAAGAATTCAGAGGCACCTTGGCACATTGTCTTGTAGGGCCCTTTACCCAGTCGCACCTCTATAGTTGAATTAAAAAAATAAGAATAATATTTTTTATAAAATGTATCTATAATGTATTGCCCGCATTTTTTAAATAAATGATATATAGGACATGTAGTCTACAAAATCTTACTTATTTTTAAAGCACACTTTGATGCTGTTAGGTTTTAAAATGGTTAATGGTTTTTAGTATACTTGTTTAAGTTCACTAAAGCACTACTATATATATATATATATATATATATATATATATATATATATATATATATATATATATATATACATATATACATATATATATATATATCATAAAGTATATCTGTTGTAAATGCAAATTAGTTATATTAAAATATCACTAAATTAAATGTTATATTAAAATGTCACTATTAAAATTCCTTTCTATTAAAAATAAATGTATTTCCAATCTGATATGTAATGAGGAATGAGTTCTTCAGACGCTGGATTCGAACCGGTTGATGATCGACCGCGTCAAAACACATTGTCATGCTCTTTATGAGCTATACCACTCAAGCTGCTGCAAGTCATGCTCTTTATTTATGTTGTCTCTGTCAATCAGTGATGGGCAGAAATCGCTCAAATAGTTGATTCCAACAAGGTGCACTATTTGCATTTAATAGACACTCCAAAAATCGGCATCCCGTCTGGCACCAACAACCATGCCATACGGGATGGTTACGAGATATTGGCGTTATGAGCAGTTGGACAGGTGTACCTATTAAAGTGGCCGGTTAGTATATATTTGTAGATGGAGAGACGGACGGACGGATGGACAGACAGAATGATAGATGGATGGATGGATGGATAGATAAATAGATAGATAGATAGATAGATAGACAGAATGATGGTTGGATGGATGGATGGATGGATAAATAGATAGACAGACAGTGATAGACAGATAGATAGATAGATAGATAGATAGATAGACGGACGGACAGACAGACAAACAGACCGACAGATAGACAGACAGATGTCACTTTCCTCAAAGCTGATTGGTCTCTAACTTAGAATAAATCTTGCTAATATAACTAAAACCGGCTTTGTAAAGCAGTTTTATTCTTTGTACAGCAGTTTTCATCTTAATGTTTCTCCTTGGTAATTAAAGAGAAAGAATGAAAACACAAACCTATCAGTTCCTCTGTTTCTTCTTCTTTTATTCTGCAGGGTTCTTCCTCAGTCTCCATCTTTACTATAGTGTGTCAGTTAATAATGCTGCTGTAATTCCTCCTGTTTGACCAAACCTACAGCATCAGATCATGTATAAAACACACGACAGTAGTGATTGGAGAATCCAGATTTGAGATTAATTTCAATCGTTATCCACTCGGTCTGGTCCCGTTATGATCAACCAAAATAAACCGATTATTTTAAAATGTTTTCTACTAAATAAATAATAAAGTGAAGGTACTTACAGTGAGAAAAATACAGTATATTTAGAGCCTCGTGAACGGTTATTCCCCGTCTCTATTGTTGATGCTTTCTCCTTCGTCTTCTCTCAGACTCGGATGTTCATCATGTTTGCGGTGCACGAGCGCCACCACTGGCTGAAGCACAAACAAACGTTTCTTATCCTCGATAACTGTCTACATTTCGTCAATATGACCCCTTTAATGATCATAATCTCTAATATAATTTATAGAAAGAAAGCAATGTTTAAATGTGTAGATCATATGTTTAATTTAAACATAAAAATACATAATTTACATCTGTAAAATAAGTAAGCGCACTTTACATATAAATCTATATTAATACACCCAATGCATGAGCAAAATAACTCACCTTTAAATATTTAATCCAGACTATAAGAGATGATAACAGATTAAGCATCTGACACAATAAAACAGCATATTAATGAAAGTGTTTTCAGTTTGTACTCAATGCTTCACCTCTAAATAATGACAATAATCAATCACTGCAAGCTTAAATCAATCTACTCCACTGCCGTCAATATTTCCACAAAGAACTTTTAACATTAATGGAAACTTCTCTGTCCACAACAGATGCTTTAAAGTGATGAAATATTCTTTAAATTATAAAATGTCCTTAACGTTATGATGAACATGGCTCTTTGAGGAGTCTTTCATCACCTAAAGAGTTCTGTAACACCATTAGTGTAAAAAACAAACCTTATTTGGTTCTTCCTCGCTCTTAATTTTAAGAGCAAAGATGTTGGAATTCAATTCAATTATCTCTTCAGCATAAGAATAAACAAATTGCTTTATTAGTTGTATCGTAAAGAGCATTTACAAAGTGTTTGAGTGTTTTCAAATCACACTAGCATAAATAAAATCTGTCTGAGATCATATTTCGAGAGGAATTTGGAAAAAAAAAACCTATACTTTGTTCAACTTCTTAGTTAAAATTGACTTTGTCTACATTTAAACTAGTTAAGTTTGTTTATTAAGCCAATTAGTACATGGTTTTGTTCTGTTTTAATTAGTATAATAATAATAATTCCTTACATTTATATAGCGCTTTTCTGAGCACTCAAAGCGGTTTACACATATGGGGGGAATCTCCTCATCCACCACCAGTGTGCAGGATCCACCTGGATGATGTGACGGCAGCCATTTTGCGCCAGACCGCACACCAGCTGATTGGTGGAGAGGAGACAGAGTGATGAAGCCAATAATGATATGGGGAGGGTTAGGAGGCCAGTGGGCAGATCTGGCCAGGATGCCTTTTCGAAGGACATCCTGGGGTTTTTAACGACCACAGACAGTCAGGACCTCGGTGTCATCCGAAAGACGGCGCTCACTGAGAAGAATAGAGTCCCCTTCAATTCACTGAGGCATTAGGACCCACACAGACCGCAGGTTGGGCGCCCCCTGCTGGCCTCTCTAACACCACTTGCAACAGCAATCTAGCTTTTCCATGTGGTCTCCCATCCAGGTACTGACCGGGTGCAGCCCTGCTTAGCTTCAGTGGGCGACCATGTGAGAGTTTGCAGAGAGCTAGCTGCCGGTATAACAAAACTATTTAACCAAAACAAAACTAACTACTTGTTTTGGTCTTCATAAGCAGCCCACTGCCAGTTTGACCATTTATATTTCAGCACTCTGGGTTGCCTTGGCGGAAAAAGCACGCATATCATTTCAGTCTTATCTGAACAAATGTATGTGGGCATGTTTAAAAATGCAACATCCGAAATGAGATGCAGATTCAGAGTTATAATAATCCACATGAGGTGATTTTTAATGAGTAAATAATACAAATATTACCAACACAAACGTTAGCGGAGCAGTTACAGCATAAAAGTGGACTTCCACTACAGTGTTAAATCTGCGCACAATGTTGCTGAAAACCCTACTGATCTGGAGAATGTCAAATTTAGGGCTGCAAATGTTTTAACCAGATGGAGGACAGCATGTTTACACATTTATTATGGTCACACTTGCAAGAAATGATCAATGCATAAACACACTGGCATACCGCAGGTTGCCAGATGTAAATCTGGCAACCTGCGTCATTGGAGGAAAAAAAAAAACTATTTATACTCACTGGTCACTTTATTAGGTACACCTGTCCAACTGCTCGTTAACGCAAATCTAATCAGCCAATCACATGGCAGCAGCTCAATGCATTTAGGCATGTAGACATGGTCAAGACGATCTGCGGCAGTTCAAACTGAGCATCAGAATGGGTAAGAAAGAGGATTTAAGTGACTTTGAACGTGGCATGGTTGTAGGTGCCAGACTGGCTGGTCTTAGTATTTCAGAAACTGCTGATCTACTGGGATTTTCACGCACAACCATCTCTAGGGTTTACAGAGAATGATCCAACAAAGAGGAAATATCCAGTGAGCGGCAGTTCTACAGGGCGCAAATGCCTTGTTGATGCCAGAGTAGAATGGCCAGACTGGTTCTCCAATATATATATATATATATATATATATATATATATATATATATATATATATATATATATATATATATATATATATATATATATATATATATATATATATAGGGTGGGCCATTTATATGGATGCACTTTAATAAAATGGGAATGGTTGGTGATATTAACATCCTGTTTGTGGCACATTAGTATATGTGAGGGGGCAAACTTTTTAAGATGGGTGGTGACCATGGGGGCCATATTGAAGTCGGCCATCTTGGATCCAACTTTTGTTTTTTTCAATAGGAAGAGGGTCATGTGACACATTAAACCCATTGGAAATTTCACCAGAAAAACAATGGTGTGCTTGGTTTTAACATAATATTATTCCTTCATGAGTTATTTACAAGTTTTTGACCTCTTATAAAATGTGTTCAGTGTGCTGCCCATTGTGTTGGATTGTCAATGCAATCCTCTTCTCCCACTCTTCACACACTGATAGCAACACCGCAGGAGAAATGCCAGCACAGGCTTCCAGTATCGGTAGTTTCAGGTGCTGCGCATCTTGTGCATATGTACTAGTTTGTGAAACTTCACTAGTTGTCAGACAGATTGCGCTACTTATCAGAATTATGGGAATTATCGGGCTGACAATATTTAATTGGATGAACTGTTTTAGTCTTATGCCTTACCCAGAATATATAAGCACATTTAGATCATTTACTTTAATCATCATTATTGGAATATGAAGAGACTTTCAACCAGCACAACAACACACGTTTCTGAAGACGATCACCTACTGCAGCTTTAAGTCTGCTCAATGGCATAACCTAGGCAATGTTTCTTCTCATGACTTTGTAGACTGTGAAAAAGAGCAAAACTCATCCCACATGAGGAGCAACGATACGGCTTTTCTCCCGTATGAATTCTCTCATGAACTTTCAGCGTTGACGGATAGGAGAAACACATCCCACAGTGCGAACACTGATACGGCTTCTCTCCAGTGTGAACTTTCTGATGAACTTTCAACGTTGACGAGCTGGTGAAACTCTTTCCACATTGTGAGCACGTGTAGGGTCTCTCTCCAGTGTGAATCCTCCGGTGTGTATTTAAATTACTCGTCGAACTAAAAGTCTTCCCGCAGTCTGAGCACACGTGCGGTTTCTCTCCAGTGTGAACTCTCATGTGTCTGCTGAGCACTGATTTGTACTTGTAGGTCTTTTCGCAGTGAGAGCACGCAAACTGCTTTTCCCCGTTGTGAACTTTCATGTGGATGCTGAGCTCGGATTTAGTCATGTAGCTGTTTTCACAATGAGCGCATGCAAACTGTTTTTCCTCAGTGTGAACTTTCATGTGTGCTTTAAGAGTGGATTTATGCATGTAACTCCTCCCACACTCCGAGCAGATGAACGTCCTTTTAACTTTAGTGTCTTGATTCTGTTCAGGCTGGGAATTGGCTGCATTTCCATCTTCATCTGCGAAACGATGAGGCGGTTTGCGTTCATCCGCTTCCGCAAGGCCTAAAATTAACATTAAATCCCCATATTTTAATCATAGAACAGACGAATTAGAAACAAACATAGTTAACCTCAAGCTGGTATATAAATCTACTGGGTTTGCTGCCATATAGTTTTAGATCAATTAGGATTTTCAGTTTTCATCTTTAATTCTGTAGACCAGGGGTCTCAAACTCGCGGCCCGCGGGCCATTTGCGGCCCTCAGTGCAATATTTTGTGGCCCGCGCCGACCGCTGTACACTGATAGAATCAGCGGAGCGGGGAGAGAGAGCGCTCCCCGCTCCGCTGATTCTATCCGTACACAGCGGTCACTGGCATTCCCCGCCCGCCGTGTAAACAAAGGGGCGGGGATGCCGGTGACGTCACCACGCACCCCGCCCCTTTGTTAGACGCTGTGACGGGCGGGAAGTGTTAAGTGTTAGGCTGATTTATACTTCTGTGTCAAACACCGGTGTAGGCTACGGCGCTGACGCATAGCCCTTCGCCGTGGCCGTCGCCGTCACTGACGTGCACCTCTCAAAAATTGTAACTACACGTCGCAACGACGCGTATCGCAAGCTCTGTGATTGGTCGGCTTGCTAGCGCCAACGAGTCTGGGCGGGACCGAGAGCCGCAAGAATGGCGCGAGCGATTGTTTACAAGTGTGGAGTCCCGTGAAGGAGCTCCGGATGGAAAGTTTTGTTTTGTGTTTACCTCATGGTAAAAGTTGTTGCACGTCCGCCGGTTCCTGCCTCAAAATGAGCGAGTTTGAGTCACTTGTACATCCAGGAAGTGTTCAGAATAGCAAAACAGAAGCAAAGAAACTCGACACAGAGGAACATTTACACCTCACTGCCAACTAGCGTTTCGGAAGTGTTAATGCAGACCAACAGAGACAGCGCGCAGAAGTATAAACCCCAGGTAAATTGAGTTCGAGACCCCTGCTGTAGACTGATTTCACGCGGCCACTATTTTAAAAGCGAAGTGAGGCTGAGGTGTGAAAAAACCCGGAAGTATTGCCTAGAGCAGGGATTCTCAACCGGTGGGCCTCAGCGATTCTGCAGGTGGGCCGCGAGATAGATTAAAATGAACTCTTGATACTAAGGGCCCTATCATACACCCGGCGCAATGTGGCGCAAGGCATGGTGCAATAGTATTTTGCTAGTTTCAGTTCGGCGCAAGAGTCGTTTTGAGGCGTTGCGCTATGCTGTTTAAATAGCAAATGCATTAGCGCTCATATGTGCACCCATAGGCGTTCTGGTCTAAAAAGAAAGGCCATCTGAGGCGGATCGCTGGCGCGTTGCTATTTTGAGAAACTATAATAGATTTTTCATTAGAACAAAACAAACCCGGTCTAAACTCCAGCGCAGAGTTGCGCCTCACTTACACACTGCTTAATACACACAAGAGAGCAATAGGCAAATATCTTTACATATGAAAAAATTTAAGGATATATATAGGATATAATAAGAATAGATATAGGATATAAATATAAAGGATTAAAATATTACAAAACATATTATTTTCTAGCCTACATAAATATGAAAAATCACTGCTTTTATGTCTTCTTCATCTCGGGAGGCTTTTTCAGTTCATTCATAACAATTAGCTTTGGTATATTGTTATTATTATTAGCAGTATTATTTATTATATCCATATTTATATTTGTTTTATTATAAACAAGCTTAGATTTGTCCACCTGTCAGGTTTTAGACAATATGGGGCGCAGCATGTGTTTTAGGATATAACTCAGGGTTTTGAGCTCATTTTGTTATTTTTGTTCATTTATTTGTTTGCTGGAAATTAGAACTGAATTTAGAAATAGTTTTGAAACTAATATTTGCGCTTAACAAACGCAATTAATTATTTATAGACTAATTGATGTCTGTGTGTAAAGGTTTCCCTATCCAAGAGCAAAAGTGAAAGTAGATCCATTATCTCTCATTCTCACGCAGTAGATGCTCTGTTTACCAGTGTTCTGTTAAAAAACTGTTAACTGTTTGCTAGTGAAATGTTCAGTTTTTCCACTTACACTTACTTTACGTCCTGTAAATGGCGAATGCGCTTATGGCGCGACGCAGCTGGCTCTTAAAAGGAATGGAAACCCAAGTTTCTGTCAAACTTTAATTGTGATTAGCACTAAGTATTGTCAAAAGAACGGGCCCTAATTCCATAGATAAAGTGAACAATAACACGTTAAGCGTTTTCTCCCCATTAAAGTCTATAATAAGGACAGGCTTAACATAACTTTACAACAACCGAGGGAAACCAAACGTTGAAAGGCTGTTCATAAAATCAAAGTTCATGTGATCAAAGTAAAATTTGATAGAAATGGGATTTTCCCCGCTTCTTGTTTAGGTATATTAAGCCATGTCAAGCCTTTTTCACGTTAAGCGTTTTGAAAATGTTCCTGCAAATAGCACAGACTACAACAGAAATGTGTTGGGGCACCCCAAAAAGTTTATAGATTGTTTACTAGATTTCATGGAGATGCAATCAATCTAACGTGTTATGAGTAGTTACTGTTGTAATGTAGTGTGTGTGTGTGTGTGGCGTTTTCTCTCTCTCATTTCCAAGTATTCGCAGATGCAGCAGATTCATGATTGGCGCTTGGATTTGTGGCGGCTGTTTTTAAAACCTCAAAATTCAGTGGTTCCTCGCTCTCTCCGATTCCCCGCTTGTTATTCTCTGTGGAGATATTATTGCTCGAGTGATATAAATGAGTGTTTGTTGCTCATGTCCCTTACAGGGCGTTTTGTGAGATGCTGATGTGAAGTATTCTAACCGGAGAAACCCGGTTTTCTGTCTCCCTGTCTGACTTGGAGCATAGGAGGAAGGTTTGGTGCCTTTTGTTTATTATTTTCGTTTTCTCCTGTGTTGTTAGTAGGGAGGTAAGTTTTCTGTATTCAATTTATCTATGTTCCAGGGAAGTTTTCTATAATTAATTTAATTTGGTTTGTTGTCTTTTATTGTGGCTGAACCCCTACCGCTGTTATTTTTGCTCTTTATTTTCTGTAAATAAATAATATTTTCTTGTTAATTCTCAGTGGTTGCGTTTATGGTTTATATTTTGGGAAGAGAGAGCGCGCGGGCATCAGGGAATATATTTGTAATCCCTGTTATCTTGTTACGTTTTGGTTAAACCTCTGTTTGATTAGGGATTTTTAATTTAATTTGTAACAAACGTTATAAAATCTTACCAAATCAAGATATCTATTTGTCATTGATGAAACTGTATTCAAATGTTCGCAGTGTTACATTTGTCTAATATCGTGCAGCCCTAGTTCACGGTGAACTAAAGAGTGCTAATGTCGTTCTGAAGTCATACTTACATGTGATTTCAGTGCGAATACCATGAGAGTACCATGTTAAAGGCAGCATGACACAAGTTGTCACTGAATAATTGTGCGAATCTAACTTTACCTAAATCTTTAATGTCATTGTCAGCCATTAAACAGCAAGAAATAAACACCAACCTATTTGTTCCTCTGTCTCTTCATCTTTTATCCTGCAGTGTTCATCCGAAACCTCCACCTTCACTGGTTTCAGGAGTAACAATAAACGTCAGTGTGCATCATAACATTTCTTTTCAGTCAATGAAGAGTATTATGAAAATCACAAACCTATTTGTTCCTCCGTATCTTCATGTTTTATTCCGCAGGGCTCTTTCTTTAACTCAAACTTTACTAGTTGCAGATGCATTAATAAATGTCAGTTATAATGTTAATGGTCAGTTATTAAATAGTAAGAATTAAAACACAAACCTATTCGTTCTTCTGTCTCTTCATCTTTTATTCTGCAGGTTTCCTCCTCAGTCTCCATCATTACTATAGTATGTCAGTTGATTCTCCTGCAGTAATTCCTCCTGTTTGACCAAACCTACAACATGGGTTTATTTACCAGCTGACAGAATCCGTGATTTGAGGAATCGTAATCGTTATCCACTCGGTCTGGTAGCGTTTTAATCCACTGGTTATTTTTAAAGATCTCTCCTTATAATTAATAAAGTGAATGCACTTAGTGTGATAAAGGCAGTATATTTAGAGCCGCATGAACGGATGTTTTCCTTCTAATGTTTACATTCTTTCCGCGCTCTTCTTCTTCTCTTAGACTCGGATGTTCGTCTTTGTTTCCGTTGCTCGAGCGCCACCACTGGCGGAAACTGATGCAAACATTTCTTACCCACTTCATCAAGTACCACCTCAGAAAACAATTGTCTCTCCAAGTACCACCATACAGAGCAGTATTGAAATTCAGTAGCGTAGTTGGCCCAGTAAAGCAGCTACAGCTTTGCACAGTTCAATAATGTGGCAGATTAATTCCTACTATTAAGAATATTCATTATTGTCAGTCACTTTAAACATTATAAATAGTCTAAACATTAACACTGTACTGTGCTTATTTGTATAAAAAAAAAAACTCCTAAAAACGTCAACATTTAAATTAAAATGTTCTTTTAAAAGTTTAAAATTGTAGGTTACTGTTCTTAAAAAAAGAATAAAGAAAAAAATAATCCTGTACTTAAAAGTAGCCAACTCATCAACACCTGGAAATGTTGCCTGGATATAGGCTATATGGCATCATATATTTATATACAAGTCATTTTGTTCAATTTTGAAATATATGTAGCATGTACACATGACATATTTGATTCCTCCGCTAGAGATGCGCGGATGGGCTATTATTTCATCCGCAACCGCATCACAAAACTCATCATCCGTCCGCCATCCATCCGCACTCACATTTTCAACCAGATTTTAAAACCGCACCCGCCCGCCATCTGCTGACTGAGCTCTTTATTTGAACGGCTTATTCCTTTTTATTATTAAATGAATGTTTCTTTATTGATTATTAGAAAATAGAGAATGACTTTAATGACATGCAGTTAATTCAAACGTGCAAGTCAATGGAGCTCAGCTCTCCACAAATGGCTCTGCAGCGAGCACCACTTGGGGGTCAATGCAGCATTAATTGACGCTTTGAAGTGACGCTAAACAATACGAGGACGTGTCGTTTCACTTGATTCAATTCCTCGGTCCTTGAGTCTTTTCCTTGCGTCCTTCCCTCGCATCCTATAGGGGTGGAAAGACGAGGAAAGAAAGCAAGGAAAGGAAACAAGGATACACAAATAAGAAATGAGAAGCACCCCTATAAAGCTCTCAGAATATCAGCAGTGAACTCCGTCTCCAATTGGCGCACAGGGACAAAAATAAATAAATAGCCTAAATTAAACGCACTGTACTGTACATTTTTTTTACTATTATTGTAGCCTAATAGAAAACGCATTTTGACACATTATTTCAACATTCAGACGAGAGCGCCTCGCCTCAATGCGCCCGGCTGCACTGAAGGAGCGCTCGCTCGCAGCACTTATTGCTGGAATGCATAGAATTCTCTTGGCAAGGTGCTGTAGTCGTGGGAATGACTGGCCTTGTTTCTCCTAAAAGGAAAGTAGATTTTCCTCTGCTGATCCGTCTATACGGAAGTTTGTAAAGGAATACTTCTGTACTTCATCCAGAATTAGTGCATCCGATTCCTCCTCCCATTCTGTGAAGTCAGTCCTAGGCTTTTTCGTTGGTGCGCCAGCTATGTGTACAAAAACAGTACAACCGCCCACCACCCGCCCGAATTTAATTAAAATTTTATTTTTCGTCACGTCATCCGCCCGATCCGCGGATTCCGCGGCTGTAACCGCCATCCGCGCATCTCTATCCTCCGCGTACCACTAGAAGGAAACTCGTGTACCACGTACCACAGTTTGAGAACCACTGCTCTATGATTTAAATTTCGTTAGTTTTTCTCAGTGGCTTTGGTGCATTTGCACGAGTTAACGCATTTCTCAAAACAATTAGTCATTTGTGCACATAACAGTAGCAGTTTCTCATTCCTCCCAACAAATTGCGAATGCTTTTGGACATGCATCACATACAACAACTCTGCTATTTATAACATTATCATCTGCTTATGTCATGTCAGACAAAATGAACTAAACTTGTGAATGCTGAATAGTCAATCCATGTAAAACTAATAATCCTCGTTTCATTACTGGAGTCATTACATACAATAATGTTGAACAAAATCTGTCAAGCTCTGTTTATAAAACATTTTAAATCTCTTTTTTTTTCTGAAAATGTCTTCTAAATTGACCTATTTCATGAATGATTTGCAGAGCTGTGTATGTTGTACACACAGTCAGAATTATTAGACCCCTTGAACTATTAGCCCTCCTGTTTATTTTTTTCCCCATATTTCTGTTTAACAGAGAGAAGATTTTTTCAACACATTTCTAAACATAATAGTTTTAATAATCTCTAAGAACTGATTTATTTTGTCTTTCTTATGATGACAGCACATAATATTTTACTAGATATTCTTCAAGACACTTCTATACAGCTTAAAGTGACATTTAAAGGCTTCACTAGGTTAATTAGGTTAACTAGGCAGGTTAGGGTAATTCATAGATATATACACTAGATGTCGCCTGGCCTACTGTTGTCTATTGGACAGAATGCGTCAATAGCGCCGCCATCTTGCTACAGGGTAGCGCTCCTTTTAAATGAATGCGGGACCAAGGTACAGTGGAGGACTGTGGCCATCCAAAGCCAGAGATATACACATATACACATATATCTGTGATCGGGAGTTTTCCTGGATGTTAGTATGTAATTTTTTTTCTAATTACGAAAAGTATCATTTGACATCACTTTTCTACATTGATGGATCAGTGATCTCACGGGCATTCCTGACAAAAAGCTTGTGTTTGTGTGTACTGAAATGTACTATTCACCCTCCCTGTTAAATTTAATCTAATCATGTCCTGAAACACAGCTCCTCTCCTGCTTTCACTTCTCATACTGACGGAGAGAGCGATTCGTTTGTGAATGAATCCCCCGAACGACTCTTTCACTAACGCTAGTCGACAATAATAAAGTTTCTGGCAGCGCAGCGTCTCGTTGTCATATTTCTTTTGCATTGTTTGCTGATTTTATTCAACAAAACTAGCATAAGCCGAGTGTTTATTGCGAGTTGGAGCTGCTTTGCCGTATGGTGAATGCAGTAAGTGACTGTTATCATCAATAACGTGACCTGATTAGCACAAAAGTTCAGAACATACAAAAACAGAAAAAAACGTATTATTACCTATGAAATGTTCTGCCTTTGTGATTTGTTTTCTTTGTTTGCTCGTTACTACACTCGTAGACCGCGCTAAAGTCCCGCATCTTCACGTAATAACACTGTCTTGACTAGTGCGGTTGAATGACATTTGTCCTGGGAGCACTGTACCAATGTGGCGGCGCTATTGACGCATGCTCAGGGTCCCTATGCGATATCTAGTGTATATATCTATGAGGTAATTAGGCAAGTTATTGTATAACAATGGTTCGTTCTGTAGACCAGTGTTTCTCAACTGGAGGGTCGTGACCCAAAAGAGGGTCGCAGGAACATTTTCAGTGGGTTGTGGAGTGTGTGATCAATAAAACAACAAAAGTTTAGATTTTAACTTATATTTAGCTTATACTAGACTTTTATTTTGAAATGTGCACACAACTACCGTACTGTTTGACATGTGAAATTTAATTTCATTATATCAAGAAATATATCGAAGCACAAGTACAACCCTGAATATGTAAAGTATGGATTTACATATATTGATGACAAAAAAGGCTTAAAAGCTCAGTGTGTCATATGTAGTGAGGTGCTTTCACAAGAGAGCATGAAACCTTCTAAACTAAAACGACGTTTAGAAACCAAACATCCCAGTTTCAAGGACAAACCTGTGGACCGTTTTCTAAGACGACTCCCAAGAGCTGAAAGCATCACAAAAGTGCAAACATTTTGTTAAATGACAGCAATAAAATATTGTGTATTTGTAAGTCTTGGTGATTTTCTTATGATTTATCTGTCACTACTTGTGTGTTAACAAATAAATACTAATTAATTACAATTCCTAAAATTATATTATAGTGCCTAAAAATTTGGGTCGGGGCTTGATGACCATGTAAAGGTGTTGGGTCCCATGGCCAAACCAGTTGAGAACTCCTGCTGTAGACCAATGGAAAAATATATAAAGGAGCTAATAATATTTTCCTTAAAGGGGTGTTTAAAAAATTAATACCTGCTTTTATTCTAGGCGAAATGAAACAATTAGGACTTTCTCCTGAAGAAAAAATATTATCAGACATACTGTGAACATTTCCTGAATCTGCTAAACATAATTTGGGAAATATTTCAAAAAGAAACAAACACTCATTCACACACACTCATCCACTACAGCCATTTATTCATTTTATTTTTGGCTTAGTCCCTTTACTAATCAGGGGTTTCCACAGCAGAACGAACCACCAACTATTTCAGCATGTTTTACACAGCAAATGCCCTTCCAGCTGCAACCCAGTACTGGGAAACACCCATACACACTCATTCACACAGACTTATACACTACAGCCATTCATTCATTTTATTTTTGGCTTAGTCCCTTTACTAATCAGGGGGTTCCACTGCAGAATGAACCACCAACTATTCCAGCACGTTTTACACAGCAGTTGCCCTTCTAGCTGCAACCCAGTACTGGGAAACGCCCATACACACTCATTCACACACACTTATCTACTACAGCCATTCATTCATTTTATTTTTGGCTTAGTCCCTTTACTAATTAGGGGTCGCCACAGCAGAATGACCCACCAACTATTCCAGCATATGTTTTACACAGCAAATGCCCTTCTAGCTGCAACCCAGTACTGGGAAACACCCATACACACACACTTATACACTACATCCATTCATTAATTTCATTTTTGGCTTAGTCCCTTTACTAATCAGGGGTTTCCACAGCAGAATGAACCACCAACTATTCCAGCACATGTTTTACACAGCAGATACCCTTCTAGCTGCAACCCAGTACTGGGAAACACCCATACACACACTTATACACTACAGCCATTTATTAATTTCATTTTTGGCTTAGTCCCTTTACTAATCAGGGGTTTCCACAGCAGAATGAACCACCAACTATTCCAGCACATGCTTTACACAGCAGTTGCCCTTCTAGCTCCAACGCAGTACTGGAAAACACCCATACACACTCATTCACACACACTTATCCACTACAGCCATTCATTTATTTTATTCTTGGCTTAGTCCCTTTACTAATTAGGGGTTGCCACAGCAGAATGAACCACCAACTATTCCAGCATATGATTTACACAGCAAAAACCCTTCCAGCTTCAACCCAATACTGGGAAACACCCATACACAACCATTCACACATACACTATGGCCAATTTAGCTCATCAGTTTCCCTATAGCGCATGTGTTTGGACTGTGGGGTAAACCGGAGCACCCAGAGGAAACCCACACCAACATGGGGAGAACATGCAAACTCCACACCGAAATGACAACCGACCTAGCCGGGACTCAAACCAGCGACCTTTTTGCAGTGAGCCACCATGCATAAAATGAGTTTTGATATATATCAGATTTCTACATGTGTTTTCTAGCACTCGAGTAGTCTACAAGGGAACTCCGCTCACTTAGGGAATGTTTCTTCTCGTGAGCATGTAGATCATGAAAGTCAGCAAAACCCTTCCCACATGTCGTGCACCGATAGGGTTTTTCCTCGACGTGAACTCTCTCGTGAACTTTCAAAGCTGACGAATACGTGAAGCTCTTCTCGCAGTGCGCACACTTGTACGGTTTCTCTCCCTCGTGAGTTTTCAGATGGGATTTAAACACTGATAAGTACGAGAAACACCTGCCACAGTGCGTGCACTGGTACTGCTTTTCTCTAGTGTGAACCTTCTGATGATTCTTCAGTATGGACGAGCTGGTGAAACCCTTCTCACAGTATGAACACTTGAAAGGTCTCTCTCCAGTGTGAATCCTCTGGTGCACTGTTAAGTGACTGACCTGTAGGAAGTCTTTCCCGCAGAAAGTGCACACGTGAGACTTGACGCCAGCATGATATTTCAGGTGGGATCTTAACTGCGACGCCCAGATAAACGTTTTATCGCAGTGATCGCAGCTGAACGGTTTAGCTCCAGCGTGAAGCTTATGATGCTCATGGAGGGTGTTTTTATATTTGAAGCGCTTCCCACATTTATTGCATGCGAACGGCTTCTCTCTAGTGTGACTATTCATGTGCACACTTAAGTGAGCATCGCATGTGCTACCGCTATTACATTGAGAGCGTGCGGTCGAGCTTTTCTTATCGTGAACGCTCATGTGCGCGATTAACACGGATTTATAAACGAAACGTTTGTCACAGTGAGTGCAGGAGTAGGGTTTGTTGCCATTGTGCATTTTCATGTGAGCTTTGAGTGTTGCTTTGTGCAGGTATCGCTTTCCACACTGTTTACACACAAACCTTTTCTCTCCAATGTGCGCTTGCATGTGTCTGTTGAGCTCGGCTTGATTTACGTAGCTCTTTTCGCACTGCGCGCAAGCAAACTCAGGCTTTTTTCCATCGTGGACTCTCATGTGCGCTCTGAGAGCTGCTTTAGTCAAGTAGGTCTTTTCACACTCGGCGCAGGAGAAAGTCTTTTTAAGCGGGGATTCCTGTGAATTGGCTGTGTTTCCATCTTCATTTGTGATAGGATGAGGTTGTTTGGGTTCATCCTCTTCTGCAGGGCACAAGAGCAGAGAAATTAGAACAATAGATAGATATACAATCACCGGCCACTTTATTAGGTATACATTACTAGTAGCGGGTTGGACCCCCTTTTGCCTTCAGAGCTGCCTTAATCCTTCATGGACGTAGATTCAACAAGATACTGGAAATATTCCTCAGAGATTTTGCTCCATATTGACATGATAGCATCACATAGTTGCTGCAGATTTGTCGGCTGCACATCCACGATGTGAATCTCCCGTTCCACCACATCCCAAAGCTGCTCTATTGTATTGAGCTCTGGTGACTGTGGAGGCCATTTGAGTACAGTGAACTCATCGTCATGTTCAAGAAACCAGTCTGAGATGATTCAGGCTTTATGACATGCTGCGTTATCCTGCTGGAAGTAGCCGTCAGAAGATGGAGACACTGTGCTCATAAAGGGATGGACATGGTCAGCAGCAATACTCAGGTAGGCTGTGGCGTTGATGCTCAATTGGTACTAATGAACCCAAAGTGTGCCAAGAAAATCTCCCCCACACCATTACACCACCACCACCAGCCTGAACCGCTGATACAAGGCAGGATGGATCCATGCTTTCATGTTGTTGATGCCAAATTCTGACCCGACCATCTGAATGTGTCAGCAGAAATGGAGACTCATCAGAGCAGCAACGTTTCTCCAATCTTCTATTGTCCAGTTTTGGTGAGCCTGTGTGAATTGTAGCCTCAGTTTCCTGTTCTTAGCTGACAGGAGCGGCACCCGGTGTGCTCTTCTGCTGCTGTAGCCCATCCGCCTCAAGGTTGGACGTGTTGTGTGTTCAGAGATGCTCTTCTGCAGAGCTCGGTTGTAGCGAGTGCTTATTTGAGTTACTGTTGCCTTTCTATCAGCTGGAACCAGTCTGGCCATTCTCCTCTGACCTCTGGCATCAACAAGGCATTTGCGCCCACAGAACTGCCCCTCACTGGATATTTCCTCTTTGTCGGAGCATTCTCTGTAAACCCTAGAGATGGTTGTGAATGAAAATCCCAGTAGATATGCAGTTTCTAAAATCCTCAGAGCAGCCCGTCTGGCACCAACAACCATGCCACGTTCAAAGTCTCTTAAGTCCTCTTTCTTTCCAATTCTGATGCTCACTTCATCTTGTCCATTGTCTACATGCCTAAATGCACTGAGCTGCTGCTATGTGATTAGAAATTTTTGTTAACGAGCAGTTGGACAGGTGTACCTAATAAAGTGGCCGGTGAGTGTATATAACATATAGCCTCATGTGGGTATCATATTTCCAAATTCAAGTCAAATTTAGGACTGCTTAGGATCACTATGAAAGAATTTTCAGACTTACACAGGGCAAATTTACAGATTTATCTTAGAAAAATAGTTAAGGGCAACACAAACCTATTTGTTCCTCCGTCTCTTCATCTTTTGATCTCCAGGTTTCTTGCTTAATCTCCATCTTTACAGCTTTCAGAGACATTATTAAATGTTAGTGATCATCATAATGCGACTTATCACTCATTAATAATCACAAATACACTTCTCATTGTGTTATTAGCAAATGTTAATATTAGTTCTTTTGGAAGAACACCATACTACATTTATATACTGTCCAACCCTTCACACAACTCCTTAACCTTTCTAATAATGACTGTAATGTAATAACCTTTCGTGAAGCTGCTTTGGAACAATGATTATTGTGAAAACAATAAACTTGAGTTGAAGAGAATCATGAAAACACCTTATAAAACAGTAAATGCAAACACAAACCTATTAACTCCTCTGTCTCTTCATCTTTTCTCCTGCAGGGTTTTTCCTCAAAATGTCCTATTTACAAATGCATAAATAAATATCAGTTTTTTATGTCATTGTCAGTCATTTAGGAGAAATAAAATGAACACAAACCTATTTGTTCCTCTGTTTCTTCATCTTTTATTCTGCAGGGTTCTTCCTCAGTCTCAGACTTTACTAGTTTCCAGATGCATTAATATATGTCAGCATTGGTGTCCATGTTTATTGTGAGCTATTAAAGAGAAAGAAGTAAAACACTGACCTGTTTGCTCCTCTGTCTGTTTGTCTTTTACTCTGCAGGGTTTTTCATCAATCTCCATCTTCACTACAGTACGTCAGCTGTTCTTCCCGTTTACTTCTTTAACTTTGGGAAGATAGGAATATTCCTCAGCATTTAAAATCTCGTTATCTGCTTCAGATTAGGGATGCAACGATTAAACGGTTTCACTATTAACCGCGATTTAATTCAAGTTTAATTAATCGTAAACAATTCTTTACACTCAAAACAGGTGTGAAGGATTCGGATTTCTGCTTTCCAATCCGTCTCATCATGGAACAACGTTTATCCTTTTCATCATCCTGTTTCTCAGTATTTAACTGTGAATTGATTTTAACTAATGAATAAGTTAAAACTGCTTACTGTAAGAATGTTCTATGTCCTTGTTTCTCTTTTTGCCTGTCTATTTTAACTTTGTTTTCAGGAAACACACAAACCAGGTCATAGGTCACGGAGATCTCTCTCTCTCTCCCCATACAGAGGAGAAGAAGACACCTGTTCTAGTTGTCCTGATATTGCCTGTAATATTATAGCTGTTTGACTGATCTGTTTTTGAGTATAATTAATTTTAAGGTAATTCCTTTTTGTGTGGAGACAGACTGTGTGTAGTAAAGATATCACAGCAGACTGTTGATGGAAACAGTCTTGAACCAGCCTGATAACACAGCTGAACGTACAAGAAACATCCTTGAGTCTTTAACACAGATGGTCGTTTGTGTCTATTGTGTTCCTGGTTTAGCTTTTTACAGGTCGGAGATCAGCTCCTAATAACTTAGGGCGACCTCACCTCTAGGCATCAGGTCGCCATCCATATCTAGAGACAGATACAATGCTTTCTTTGACGCACACACTAAGGCCATCCATATCTGGAAGTAGATACTATGTTTCTTTGACGCATGTATTTAGAATTGTCTATTTCTGTTGTAACCAATGAGAACTGTTTACCTGGATCCCACCCTTTCTGGACTTGTGTAAAGAGTATAATTGTTCGATTGTTGAAACTGTGAGCAGAGCGGCCTAGGAACTCATTGAGAGTGTTGAAGCTGGCTTCTGCGAATGAAACTGCAAACTATCTTGAGCAAACTTAATTTATTTTTTTTAAATCTCTGACTCCGGCTCTTCTTCATCTACCAGACTGCTCATTCTTTGGGTTAAACTGTAAACTATCCCTACAGCTGCAAATAAGCAAAGTTGTGCCAACTGTGCGCTTGTTTAAAGTTTAGAGCATGTACACCGAGGCAAATACCCACACGCACTCGATTAAACGCTGAATTTAACTATGGCTGAGGCTATTAACTAAGAGCTCTTCACATATACCATCTTTTGCTTGCACAAGTTCGTTATTTTCAACAGAGGCACAGGATTTATATGCACGTATCGGCAATGATGCAACGCGATCAAGCTTTCCAGGCAAAACAATAAATGCCACAGGCGCACCGCTGATCACGTGACAAGCTTTATACTTTGTATAGAACAGGGGTGGCCAATCCTGTTCCTGGAGATCTACCTTCCTTCAGATTTCAGTTGCAACCCTTATAAAACACACCTGTCTGTAATTATCAAGTGGATTTCAGGTCCCAATTAATTGGTTCAGGTGGGTTTAATCAGGGTAGGAGCTAAACTGTACAGGAAGGTAGATCTCCAGGAACAGGACTGAGCACCCCTGGTATAGAATATACACATTTCTACTCACAAGTTCGTTATTTTCAACAGAGGCCCGGGATTTGCGTGCACGTATTGGCAATGATGCAACGCGATCAAGCTTTCCAGGCAAAACATTAAATGCCACAGGCGCACCGCAAATCATGTCACAAGCTTCATACTTTGTATAGAATATACACATTTCTACTCCAAATAGAAATAAATTAAATAAAAATACCAAACAATTTTGTAATATAGTTAATCAAAAGTGGCTTTTAGACAAACGTTTTTCACTTATTTTTAAATCCAAAGAGAAACGGACTATTGTTTGTTTTTTATTATTAGTTTGTGCTGATTATTTAGCTTCTGAGCAGCAATAAACACTTTAAATACGAGGAGTTTTCATGTGATTTTTATAAACGAGTAGTGTTTTGAATTTAATGAATGCATAATAATCGTGATAATCGTGATTATTCCACGTACAACCAAAATCTATAATCGTTGCATCCCTACTTCAGATTAGCAAGTATATATAATATATACATATGCACAATATGTTGGTTTAACGTCGATATCATAATGTGATTAGTCACAATAGTCACATCACAAGATTTGCAATGTTGACTCTGTTATAATGAATTATTTGCATATGTCTTTCGGATGAGACAATAAACCGTGGTCCTGACCCTCTGTGGTCATTAATAATACCATGGCATTTCTGGTAAAGAGTAGTGGAGTAACCTCAGTGTCCTAACCAAATTCCCTCCATCATCCCTTACCCCCCAATCATTTTCATCCACTGAATTGGCTCTATCTCTGTCTCTCCACTCCCCCTATAGCTGGTGTGTGTTGAAGCACTGGTGCCATTGTCCTGTGGCTGCCGTCGCATCATCCAAGTGCAAGCTGCACACTGGTGGAGGTGTGGAGAGACCCCCCTCATGGTTGTGAAGTGCTTCAGGTGAATGGCCATACATGATAAATGCGCTATATAAATACATTACATTGTTTTTTTTTTGAGGCCTGTGACTGTATGAGGATTTTTAAAAGCATTCAGGCATAGGAAATTGTACTATTAACAACTTTAATATGGATTATTCTGAGTGAATTATTTTTTATGTTTAAATTGATGTATCTGAATACTGTTAGACTTAAAAACGGTAAAACACTGTTTGTTTTAATTGTAACCTTGTCTAAACCAATCCATCTAAAATGATCAATTCTTTGCAAATAGAGATGTTTTTAGAAGAATTTAATTCATATGGTGAATATACACTTTACTAGTACCAGGTTGGACCTCTTTTGCCATCAGAACTGCTTTAATCCTTCGTGGCATAGATTTAGCAAGCTACTGGAAATATTCCTCAGAGATTTTGCTCCATATTGACATGATAGCATCACACAGTTGCTGCAGATTTGTCGGCTGCACATCCATGATGTCAATCTCCCGTTCCACCACATCCCAAAGGTGCTCTATTGGATTGAGAGCTGGTGACTGTGGAGGCCATTTGAGTACAGTGAACTTATCGTCATGTTCAAGAAACCAGTCTGAGATGATTCACGCTTTATGACATGCTGCGTTATCCTGCTGGAAGTAGCCATCAGAAGATGGAGACACTGTGCTCATAATGGGATGGACATGGTCAGCAACAATACTCAGGTAGGCTGTGGCGTTGATGCTCAGTTGGTACTAATGAACCCAAAGTGTGCCAAGAAATTTTCCCTACACCATTATACCACCACCACCAGCCTGAACCCTGAACATGTATCCATGCTTTCATGTTGATGCCAAATTCTGAGCCGACCATCTGAATGTGGCAGCAGAAATGGAGACTCATCAGAGCAGGCAACGTTTCTCTAATCTTCTACTGTCCAATTTTGGTGAGCCTCAGTTTTCTGTTCTTAGCTGCTGGAAAGGTGTACCTAATAAAGTGGCCGGTGAGTGTGTATCGCAGAATAACAAAATATCGTAATGCTAGATCTTTCCAATATCGTGCAGCCCCAAGAACAAACACTTCAACTCAAAATGTGGTATGGTTTGTCAGAAATAACGTGTTATATGTAAAACAAGCTCAATATAGCGTTAAATAATCGTGTCGTGAACTGTTAGTAACGTTAGTCGTGTGCTTCATGGATGAAACCTACAACATGACTAAGTTTTGAAAGCAATTTTGATCGTTATACACTCGGCTGGTGCTGTTTTAATCCACCAAAATTAATAAACGATTTAAAAAGCTTTACTAATACATTATAAAGTGAATGTACTTACGTTATCATACATAAAGCAGACTTATGAACTGCTACGCTCCACTTCTGTTGTTGATACTCTTCTTCTCGTACACGAGGATGTTCGTCCCGGTGTTCGAGCGCCACCTCTGGTGGAAATGGTTAAGTGAGAAGGAATACAGCTGTGGATGCTCACATCAAGAAACTGCTTCTTCATTAATATAGTGATTTGTTGTTTTTGTTGACAATTTTATGAAGGTAATTTTAAACATTTCGATTTAACAGCAACAATAACAACACAATTAAAGGGATAGTTCACCTAAAAATGAAAATTTACTCACTATTATTTACTCTCAAGTGGTTCCAAACCTGAGTTTCTTTCTTCTGTTGAAGACAAAAGAAGATATTTTGAAGAAAGACGGAAACCTGTACCCATTGTCTTCCACAGTATTTGTTTTTGCTACTATTGGATGGCTACAGATTTCCAGCATTCCTCAAAATGTCTTCTTTTGTGTTCAACAGAAGAAACTCTTAAAGATTTGGAATCAGTTGAGAGTAAATAAACAGTAAATAAATTATTAATTTTGGGTGGACTAGTTCTTTAAAAAGTACACACAACGTAGGATAATAGCAATAAGATAACAGTGTGTTTCATTAATTACCAAATAACTTATTAGAGATAAAAACTAAATGCACAATACAGCTTAAATTGCCAATAATAACCTCTAGACAGTATTTAATTTAAAACAGTTTCATCAGCATCTATTTATGAGAAATAAACATGACACATAAATAAATAAAAATATATATATTCATGGTTTTTAGCTTTAAACATTCTTTATTTGTCAATAGGTCATGATGGATGCAATGCTAAGCTTCCTAATTTCATACTAAAGTACATTTATTCATTATATGGAGACTGATAACAACATGATTTATGGAAATGACTAAAACTGTAATTTTCTTATATTTAAATTCCAATATTTAATGTAAATATAACACAGTTCAGGTGGGTTTTAAGTATTTGAATGAATAAAATCTTTCATATAGTGCTTTTAATTCAAAATTTCATGCATAAATTATGGGCACGGTATCGTAGTTGGAGTAGTGTTTTGTCAGCTTGTCATCCTCTGAGAAAACGATTGATGGTCTTCTAACAATCTACGTAATCTCCATCCCCATCGTTGACCGGTCCTTGATAATAAAACAGTTGAGGATGAAGGATTCGGATTTCTGCTTTCCAATCCGTCTCATCATGGAACAACGTTTATCCTTTTCATCATCCTGTTTCTCAGTATTTAACTGTGAATTGATTTTAATTAATGAATAAGTTACCACATTGCTTAATATGAGAATGTTCAGTGCATTTGCCTGTCTCTTTATAACTATTTTCAGAAGCCACCAATCTAGGTCAGAGGTCACGGAGACCTTGAGTGGAACTGATGGCTGAAGACTGGACTCAACTGTTTCTATTGTTATTTCTATGAGTTAATAGTGTCTAAAATTGATTTTACTGTTTTTACGGTTAATTATTTTAAAGTGATTCTACTTTTTATTCAAAATAGACTGTGTAGTAAGAATATAACTGCCTGAATGTAGATTATACCGGTTTTTGACCAGTTTTGATAAAGATGGCTGACAGTACTCTCAGCCTTGGATAAGAAACAGATTATACTTTGTGTGTGTGTGTTCTATTTGATTGTTGATCCGTTTCACAGGACTGGAGTCAGCTCTAATCAGTCTAATGGCCCGTTTCCACTGAGTGGTACGGTACGGTTTGGTTTGGTACGCTTTTATGGCCGTTTCCACTGTCAAAAGGCGTACCGAACCAAACCGTACCGTACCACTTTTTCGGGACCCTTTCGAAAGGGTCCCAAACTGCAGAAAGGGTCCCAAAAGGTGGAGCTACACGAGCAGCTGAACGCTATTGGTTTACAGAGATACGTCATTCGTAGACTCAACAAGCCAGAATGTAAACAAAGGACCCGCCATGTTTGAAATACACAGCGAGAGATTACAGCGGAATTATACATACATATGCAGCCATGGTCGATCCTGCAAACAAACCCTGCCGTCGTCATGATAAACAGCCACAAAGCCATGGAGAAGAGCAGATTCACCCTGTGCCGCGTAGTTTTTAACAAGCCAGTCTGAAGCCCGAGTGGTTTTGCTGTTTTTCTTGCGCTCGCCGCGCGTCTCTATCTGAAATAACAAACTTCTTGATCTGATAATAATAACATGCATTTGATTATTGACGTGCTTTGGAAACCCGATCCTGTGAGAAGCTGACAAACGCGAGAGACACATTCAGAAAGAAAAGGACAAACGCAAGAGTGGAGCGCAGGAAAAAAATGAAAAGCCAGGGAGCACGTTATTTCTTCAGCTAACGTGAACAAACTGCCTTGTTTTAATCTTTATTATCACCTTTTGGACTAATATGAACTGGGAATGATGGAATGACTCTCTAACAGAGGCTTCATGTGCTGATGAAGATTACAGACACAGATGAGAGGTTTTCTCACATGACTGTAGGCTATACTTTGTGTTGTTTTGAACCTAATTAACGACGAAATGTCTGCTGTGTGTAGTTCTTCTGTAGTTGGTAACATATCGGAGACTGTAAGGGTCTGTATGTGTTCATATATGTTCATTTATTTATTTATTTAATATAATTATAGACGATACAGTAGGCTATATCATTGATCTGCAGTTATAAACAACTCCTGTTTATAGAAAAGTTAGTAATAAACATATAAACAGAAGTATTTATGTGTGTAAAGCATCTGTTTTGTGAGAAGTGCTTTTCATATGATATGCGAGCGACCTGTGCAGTCAGTGGAAACAAGCCATGTCTGACGTTAATGCTTAGATATTGTTTAGAATTGTACACATGTGGAACCCCACGTGGAAATGTTCCTAGTCTATCTGTGTTTTAACCAATCAGGCTCGAACACCTATATGTATGACGCAGTTAATGACTTTATGTGTGAGTATAATTGTTATTGATTGGTGATTGTGAGCAGAGCGGCCTAGGCAGTGGCGTAGCGCAAAATGCGGAGGCCCCCCTGCAGGGATCACCGATGGAGCCCCCAGTTAAAGGGGGTGAGGGGGCAGAGCCAGAGATATACACATATATCTATGATCGGGAGTTTTCCTGGATGTTAGTATGCAATTTTTGTTTTATTATGAAAATTATAATTTGACATCACTTTTCTACATTGATGGATCAGTGACCGCACGGGCATTCCTGGCAAAAAGCTTGTGTTTGTGTGTACAGAAATGTACTATTCACCCTCCCTGTTAAATTTGATCTAATCATGTCCTGAAACACAGCTCCTCTCCTGCTTTCACTTCTCATACTGACGAAGGGAGCGATTCGTTTGTGAATGAATCCCCCGAACGACTCTTTCACTAACGTTAGCCGACAATAATACAAGTTTCTGGCAGCGCAGCATCTCGTTTTCATATTTCTTTTGCATTGTTTGCTGATTTTATTCAACAAAACTAGCATAAGCCGAGTGTTTAGTGCGAGTTGGAGCTGCTTTGCCGTATGGTGATTGCAGTAAGTGACTGTTATCATCAATAACGTGACCTGATTAGCACAAAAGTTCAGAACATACAAAAACAGAAAAAAACTTAATATTACCAATGAAATGTTCTGCCTTTGTGCTTTGTTTGCTTTGCTTGCTCGTTACTACACTCGTAGACAGCGCTAAAGTCCCGCATCTTCACGTAATAACACTGTCTTGACTAGTGCGGTTGAATGACATTTGTCCTGGGAGCACTGTACCAATGTGGCGGCGCTATTGACGCATGCTCAGGGTCCCTATGCGATATATAGTGTATATATCTATGTCACAAATTGAGGAGCGGGGACAGTAGGCGGAGTGGAGCGACAACGCGGGGAAGCCTTCACAAACTGAGGAGCGATCACAAACCGAAAGAGGCGAGAGCATCAAAGTAGCTAGAAGTCATTAATTTTTTAACGAGAACCGGCGGCGAGAAACAGCAGCGCGTCTTCATTGGCTATGACGTGGTTCGGCGGCAAGCAATCAGAATGAAGTAGTCCACCGCTTGAGAGGAGTTCAGAAAACACAGACCTGTGAACTTTGGTTCCGACCACAGTTGTTCCCAAGAGTTTGATTATTGCGGTTCATGGATTTTCAATTATTGAAAAATCGCGACGACGTGGGGCCCCCGAATCACGCGGGGCCCCCCGTGGTGCGTGCCCGTCCGCTACGCCACTGGGCCTAGGAACTCATTGGGAGTGTTGAAGCTGGCTTCTGCTGATGTAACTGCAAACTATCTTCAGTAAACTTCATTTATTTATTTAAATCTCTGACTCCGGCTCTTCGTCATCTACCAGACTGGTCATTCTTTGGGTTAAACTGTACACTACCCCTACAAGGACCACTGTTGTGAGACATTTTGTTATCGCAATACTCACCAACAATACCGTGCAGCCCTGTGTTAAAACCCATTTAAGGAGTTACTTGCAAATGACTTGCAAGTGCTGTATCTCAGCATGAACGCTGCTCAACTGTCTGCAATGTTATGCTTCTTCTCGTGAGTCTGTAGATTATAAAACTGAGCAAAGCTCTTCCCGCATGACAAACACTGATACGGCTTTTCCCCAGTGTGAACTCTCTGATGAGCTTTCAATGCTGACGAGTTAGTGAAGCTCTTCTCGCAGTCAGCACACTTGTAGGGCTTCTCTCCGGTGTGAATCCTCTGGTGTATTTTAAGGTTGGTGGATGAACTGAAGGTCTTCCCGCAGTCAAAACACATATACGGTTTCACTCCAGTGTGAACGCTCTGGTGAATCTTTAAGTTATTCAGATGCACGAAACTCTTTCCGCAAAAAGTGCAGATGTACGGCTTCACTTCAGAATGCACTCGGAGGTGTGCGCTCAAATTGGACGACATCATGAAAGATTTACCGCACCGATCGCAGCTAAACGACTTCACTCCGACGTGAGTGCGCATGTGATTATTGAGGACGCTTTTGTATTTGAAACTCTTCCCGCATTCAGCGCACGAAAACAGCTTTTCCTCAGTGTGAACCCTCATGTGCACTTTTAAGTGCCCTTTATGGATGAAACTCTTCCCACATTGAGTGCACGCCAGGGTTTTCTCTCCGGTGTGAATCCTCATGTGCACACTCAGATCTTCTTTGTAAATGTAAGTCTTTCCGCAGTGGCTGCATATGAAGGGTCTCTCTCCAGTGTGAACCCGCATGTGTCTTTTGAGTTTGGATTTATTCGTGTAACCCTTTCCACACCGAGCGCACGCGAACGTTTCTACCTCTCCGGTGTGCGTTCTGTTATGCACACTCAGGTCTTGTTTGTAAACAAAGGTCTTCCCGCAGTGGGAGCAGGTGAACGGTCTTTCTCCGGTGTGAATCCTCGTGTGTATTTTGAGTTTTGATTCGTGCTTGAAACTCTTCCCACACTCAGAGCAGCCGAGAGATCCTTTGACTTCAGCTTTTGTTAGCGCGTTTTCATCTTTTATGATATGATTTTTGTCGTCGGTCATCTCAGGTGGGTCTAAAATCAAAATAATACATTAAGACTTAAAGATGAAATTGCAGTTCATTTGGTGCTAATATTAATGTTCCTCATCTGTCATTAAAGATAATGAAGTAAAACACAAACCTATTAGCTCCTCCGACTCTTCCTCTTTTATTCTGCAGGGTTCTTCTTTTATCTCCATCTTTACTATAGTATGTCAGCTGTTTCTCCTGCTGTAATTCCTCCAGTTTGCTGCTTCTTCAGCTGTGGTAAGATGAGAATATTCCTCAGCATTTAAATAGCAGTTTCAGTTTAAATGCTAATTACTTTTGATTAAACAAGTCCCTTATTTATTATTTGCCACAGCGGAATGAACCGCCAACTATTCCCGCATATGTTTTACACAGTGGATGCCCTTCCAGCTGCAACCCAGGACTGGGAAACACCCATACACACTCATTCACACTACACTTATACACTATGACCAATTTAGTTCATCAATTCCCCTATAGCGCATTTCTTTGGACTGTGGGGGAAACCGGAGCACCCGGAGGAAACCCACACCAACACTCCAATCAGAAACGCCAACTGAGCCAGTTAAGGCTCGAACCAGCAAGCTTCTTGCTGCGAGGGGATCCTTTTAAATTTAATTTAAATCTGTCTTAATACATTTTTAATCAGTTTTAAATTTTATTTGTTGTTTTTATATGCAATTTACTTATTGCGTGGTTGTTTTATGATTAATTTAATCATCCTGTTTATGTAAAACACTCTGAATTATTAATAATATTCTATTAATAGCAATTATTAATCGTCTAAAAAGTGTGCTATATAAATAAACATGCCTATTGCACCATTTATTTACCAGGGTAAACTACATGAAATATAGTTAAAACAATCTGTTATCTTGACAAATTACTGATTGTTCACCATACATTAATTTGTAATCATTTTGCAATCATAATTTATGAAAATTGCCATGGTTTTATTATGCCAAGAGCATAATAAACTTATTTATTTCACTTACTACTATTTTTATAACCACAATTTTACTGAAAACACCACAGTAAACTGCTTAGTGTTGCAAAACCATGGTTAATTTGTGGTTACAAGATGTCTGCTGTGGTTACACCATAGTAGCTAATTATTAACCATAGATTTGCAACACTACCGCTACTTACTACACGTTTAACTATAAACCCATCATTGGATTCAATATCGGAGAAGACTTTAAATCGTTTCCCACTCGGGTTAATCTGTATCAGCGTTTTCATTTACCAAATCTAAACAACTATTTAAAAGACTTTTACTCTAATAAATAGTAAAGTGAATGTACTTACAGTTTGATAAACACAGGTTTAGAGCATTATGGACAACTATTGTTTATGTTTTGTCGATCTTCTTCTTCTAGTAGACTCGAATGTTCGTTATTGTTTCCGGTGCTAGAGCGCCAACACTGGCGAAACCCGATACAGGGCGCATGTGTGTGGACTGTTTGTATTTTTGCTTTATAAAGGGAAGATGTTCAAATTTAACTTGTATTAAATTATAATCAAATTCTGGAGAAATTTTATGTTTATAAATGCAAGTGCCTTAAAACTAAACCACTGTTTTTGATTTTCTAAAAGGGATTTTGGTTATACTGTAAATCTATAAAGTTTATATTATTTTATTATTTTTATTATTTGTTCTCTGTTCTGTAAATTTAGATGAGAGTATTATTGAATTTTGCCTTACTGTATTGTGTCTGACTCCATCATGAGCTTGGAGGACTGCATCCATACATCTCTGCAATGACTCAAATCACTGATTAATAAAGTCATCTGCAATGGCAAAGAAAGCGTTCCTGCAGGACTCCCAGAGTTCATCAAGATTCTTTGGATTCACCTTCAATGCCTCCTCCATCTTACCCCAGACATGGTCAATAACATTCATATCTGGTGACTGGGCTGGCCATCCTGGAGCACCTTGACCTTCTTTGCTTTCAGGAGCTTTGATGTGGAGGCTGAAGTATGAGGAGCGCTATCCTGCTGGAGAATTGTCCCTCTCCTGTGGTTTGTAATGTAATGGGCAGCACAAATGTCTTGATACCTCAGGCTGTTGATGTTGATCATCCACTCTGCGGATCTCTCGCACACCCCCATACTGAGTGTAACCCCAAACCATGATGTTTCCTTCACCAAACTTGACTGATTTCTCTGAGAATCTTGGTCCATGCTGGTTCCAGTAGGTCTTCTGCAGTATTGGTGATGATTGGGATGCAGATCAACAGACGATTCATCAGAGGAATCCACCTTCTGACACTTTCACAAATGATCAACTAGAAATGATCAAGTCATTATTTGTTGATCTTACAACTGGGACAAGATTTTGTCATGTTATATATATATATATATATATATATATATATATATATATATATATATATATATATATATATATATATATATATATATAATCATGACCTACTATCTTTGTTAGACCTGATAATGATGTTAAAACACTTTGATTACATCTGTTCAATAAATCATTCAAAATTAGCCATGCAATATGGTTTTCTTTTTATTTCTCATAGTGATGAAATATGCAGTCAGTGCACAACATTTCCCATGGCACGAATAAATGACATCATTATGAACAAGCCTCTGTAATGACCAAACTTACAAGTGGCCATTAATTTAGAAATGCTCGAAATTCTGCAGATTTTCCCCAGATTTCCTCAGATTTTTTGCCCATCATTAATTCTGTTTATTTACTTGAGTAAATGTGTGTGAATCTAAATTTATTTAGTTTTTAAATTAATTACAGTAATATTATTGACTAATATGAAAATGTTCATCTGATTTATGTACAATGCCGTTTGTAAAGCAATATTTTCTGTCTTTTAGTAGAGATATTATATGAGACACTTTGTTTAACAAATAAAATGAATATAATTAGAGTTGCAATTTAAACATTAAATAGAAGTTATAAGGGGATTACTTTTTATTTCACATATTAAGGTTTTAGTTATGATACTCCCAAAATAATTCCGCAGAAATCCGCAGATTTTTGCCAAAATTCTCAGCAGAAAAAGTAAAAAACATCTGCAGATTCCGTCTGGCCCTGGATTTAATCCAGCTTTTACAGTATATCTGAAAGACACACAGTTTACCTCCAATGATGGACCTGAATGTGAAAGATTTCAGTCACACTTTACAATAAGGTTCATTAGTTAATGTTAAGTAATGGATTTACTAACATGAACAAACAATAAACAATACATATACAGTATTTATTCATGCTTGTAAACATTAGTTAATGAAAATACAGTAGTTCATTGTTAGTTCATGTTAACTCATGATGCATTAACTAATGTTAACAAGCATGGACTTGGATATTAATAATGCATTAGTAAATGTTCAATTATGATTAATAAATGCTGTACATGTGTTGTTCATGATTAGTTCATGTTAGTAAATGCATTAACTTATGAACCTTATTGTAAAGTGTTACCAAGATTTCTTATTCAGGCAGCTTTAAGTCATGATTTCTGTCCATCGATTAGGAAATTCAGCAAAACTCTTCCCACATTAAGAGCGCTGGTGCTGCTTTTTTCCAGCGTGAATTTTCTGATGCTCCTTCAGGTTACCTGACTGGGTGAAACTCTTCCCACAGTGTGAACACGTATACGGTTTCTCTCCAGTGTGAATCCTCTGGTGTCTTTTTAAGTTACAAAAGCTTCCAAAGCTCTTCCAGCAGTCTGAACACGCATAGGGTTTCTCTTCAGTGTGAGTCCTCTCATGAGCTTTCAGGCCTCCCGGCTGACTGAAACTCCTCTCACAGTGTGAACACTGATACGGCTTTCCTCCAGTGTGAACAGTCTGATGATCTTTTAATATAGACATGGCTGAATAGCTTTTCCCACAGAAACACATGTAAGGCTTCACGTCAGCGTGAACAGGAAGGTGTCGCTTTAAGCATGCTGCTGTTATAAATGTCATATGGCACTGATCACAGCTGAATGGCTTTACTCCAGAGTGAGTGAGCTGGTGATGTTGTAGACTGTTTTTATGTTTGAAACTCTTCCCACACTCCGTGCATGTGAACGGTTTCACTCTGGAGTGAACTCTCATGTGTTTCGATATTGATGATAGATCGATGAAACTCTTTCCACACTGGGTGCAGGTATACGGCCTTTCTCCGGTGTGAATCCTCGTGTGTATTCGCAAACTTCCTTTCCGAGTAAAACCCTTTCCACACTGAGGGCACGTGTACAGGCCTGTTCCTGTGTGAAATCCTGTGTGTCTGTAAAGACTGTCTTTATGTTTGTAAGTCTTCCCACGCTCAGAGCTGAAAGATTCGTGGACTGCAGTCTTTTCAGCTCGCTTATGTCTGAAGGTTGGTTCCGTCTGTGAACTGACTGCATCTCCATCTTCATCTGCGGAAAGTGTAGGTTTATTAAGGTTTGCCTTTATTCAGTTTAAATGTACGACTTAAATACTCATTAGTAATTTGTTTTAAATGAACAAAAAGTAAACGTTGCGCCCATTTTTATCTTAATGTTTCTCATGACTCATTAAAGAGAAAAAAGTAAAACACAAACCTGTTTGTTCCTCTGTCTCTTCTTGCTTTATTCTGCAGGTTTCTTCCTCAATCTCCATCTTTACTATTGACCTTATTCTAAAATGCGGAAGTGCGCTTGTTTTCGCGATTGTCTTAGAACTTCCGTTTCAGTCGCCTATGGGAGAAATGACAAGGAATATTAAACGGCAAAAACGGTCAAACTACTTGCTCTACAAACAAATGTTTGCATGACTATACAGACCAAGTAGAATAATACAACAAGGAAATATCAGTTTACAACATCAATCAGCGAAACGAGCAGTTTTTGATGTCTAAAAATGAATGGAAGTGAATGAGACCGGAAGTCTAGTGCCAAAAACATTCAAATGGCAGCGCCCGCTCATCGGCGGAGAATAAGGTCAATAGTAAGTCAGTCGTTTCTCCTCAGTAATTCCTCCGGTTTGCTTGAAACGGGGATAATCCTCCGCATTTAAACTCTCATGAACGGATGTGGGCGGGGCTTCACGACACTTTCGTCATCGACGCATTTACGCTCCTCTGAATAATACAGATTTATTCCCACAATTTCTCACCACATAAATGCTTTTTATGGAACAACTCTGATATTAGAATTAGAAATAAATCTATTTTTCTATCTACATGGTTTAACCGAAATATAATTGGAATTCTCTCAATTTTTGATAAGTCCGGCAACTTTTTGTCTTATGAACAATTTATGTCTAATAATAATTTTCCATTACCTTTTAAAGAATTTAATGCTGTGCAAAAAGCAATTCCGTTAGGCCTAATTCAACTTATAAAATCTCATTTAATGTTTAATGAAAATGTTATTAAAGAACCAGAGCTGATTTTAAATGGAATTAGTCTATTTGACAACAAATGTAATAATAAATATATTCGACAAATTTTTCAAAATAAAAAATATAATGTTCCTAAAGGCAAATTTTACTGGGCATCCTTCCTTGACACAACAGACTGGAAAAAAGCCTGGCTATTACCTCATAAGTACTGCATTTCCAATAAAACAAAAGAGGTTCATTTCAAAATTCTTCATAAAATATACCCAGTAAACGGTACTTTGGCAAAGTATTTGGAGATTGACAGTTTAGGCACATTTTGTAAGAGTGAAGACGAAACGCTGATTCACATATTTTTTCAATGTGAAAGTACAAAAAACTTTTGGAAAAACTTATATCTCCATATAGGTAACCACATTGCTTCTTCCAGACCCTTTCATCTTCAGGATGTCGTTTGTTATTATGGAGGTGGGGCTGATATATCAGAGAATTACATTATTGACTTTTTTATTTTGTATGGAAAATATTTTATCCATAAACAAAAATTCTCCTGTTCGCAGCCTTCTTTTTCACATTTTTAATAGAAATTTATGTTTTTATTAAATCTCTTAGATTAGTTAATAATAAGAAAAGTGATAGATTTTTAGTTCTTTATGATAAATATTTTGGAAACAGCACGGTTACATAAGTCCTCCTTTCCTCTTGCTGTATTTGTGTTATGTATGTTTAATTTTATTTATTTATTTATTTTTTCTCCCTTTTGTTTCTTTTTTTATTTAATTTTTAAAGTTTATATTGTTTATCCTGATCTGTTATTGTCATTGTGTTCTTTTGTGTAAATTGTTGAATTTTGTATGTTTGTTATTGAGGTCAAAAAAAAAAAAAATAATAATACAGATTTATACTTTTTATTTATCATCCATTTTTAAACATGATTTAAATTTGTCTATAAAAGATATATTTCTGTATTTCTCGGATGATGGTCATGCTCTCGATCTTATTGTAAATTTTTTTGTGTTACACTGTAAATTTTTTATACACAAAAATAAGTTTCTAAAAACAATACCTGTTTTTAATACTTTCCTTGTTGAAATTTCGTATAATATTGAATCTCTTAAGCTTAATAATAATAAGAAAAATAATAAGTTTCTTAAAGCTTATGACAATCTTTTTTGTTAATGTTTGAGGCTGTGTATTTTTTTTTCTCTCTGTCTTCTTTCTTATTTTTTGTTATTGTATTTTTTCTTCAATGCAGTGATGTTATTATTCTTGTATTTAATAAAAAATAATAATACAGATTTGTTTAAATATTGAGAAAGAATGTTCATTTTGTAAAAACAGTGAGGAATCCTTATGTCACTTATTTCTTGATTGTCAGACTGTGCAATTATTTTGGAAAGACTGTTTTTCTGATTATTCTGCAAAAAATAATATGTTGATAACATTGAATGCAAACGAAATTATTTGTTATTTTGAAAATGGTGATAAACAAATTAACAATTTTGTTAATTTTATCATTTTAAATGGTAAATTCTTCATTCACAAATGACTTTCAAAATCTCATCCTTTATACAAGATATTTGTCAACGAAATTATTCTGTTAATGAAGTCTCTCAAAGCTGTAAAAATGTAAAAGCTCTGTCTATTGTAAGCTATTATGAATCTGTTTTTGGCGTCTTGTGAATGTCTTCCTTTTGTTTTTGTTTTTACATTTTAATTATCTTTGGAATTTTTGTTTGTTGCCTGTTTTTGATGTATTGGTAAATTAATAATGCATAAAAAAATACAGATTTATCTGTAATTTACTCACCCCTTCCTTTGTTTGTTAATCTTTGTTCCTTTGTTGTTAATCTTTTTTTCTTTCTGCAGCTAATGTAATTTGTATTTTTCTCCTTTGTATGTCTCTTATATCGATCTCCTGCTTGTGGTTGTATATTTGCATTCTTTAATAAAATAAATAAATAAATAAATAAAATAAATAAATAAAAATAATACAGATTTATGTATATTGCAGAAAGTACACCAATTAGATAAATTAAAATAATTAGAAACTTGGGAATTTGTAGGATATACGTTATGCAAGATCTTAAAATGTATCTCTCTTATCTTGTTGGCTACGCTGAATTTTTCAGGTAATAACCATGCTCTCTTCCATTAGATGCAGTCAGAAATATTGGTCCAGAAAAATTTACATTAGCTTATGATAATCGTTTTTTCTTAATGATTGAGGCTTTGTAAAAAAATAAAATAAATCTTTCTTCTTCTTTTTTTTTATTGTATTTTTCTTCAATGCAGTGATGTTTATTATTCTTGTATTCAATAAAAATAATAATAATACAGATTTATTAAGAAAATTTTATGCATCAGTTTTCTTTTCTTGTTCCCCCCAAAGAATATGCCATCGTTTTTGGTGAAATCCCTGATTGTGTTATACCTTGAGTCAAATCTGGCCCTAAAGGTTCTTTAGATTCTTTCATTTTTGACAACAAATATTTTTGTTGACCAAACTTTTCTCAGTTCTGTCAAACAAAGATATTCGCTTGGTTATTAATGGTTCTCAGATCTCTTTACCTACTGTGCTTGCATAGGTTTTTGAATGACCTACACTCTCAGAAATAAAGTACAGGAGCTGTCACTGGGGCACTACCTTTTTAAAAGATACATATTTGTACCCAAAGAGTCCAGTGGTATCATATTAGTACCTAAATGTACCTAAAAAGTAACTTTGAGGTACCATTATGGACCCTTCTGGTATAAATATGTACTTTTTAAAAAGGTACTGCCCCAGTGACAGCTCCTGTGCTTTTATTTTTGAGAGTGTAGATTGGGTACAGTTTTGGCTGTTGAAGTCTAATAAAGCTGTTGAAGTCTCATTCATAATTGCTACCGAATAAATACCAAGCTAGCTCAATTTATTAACATTATTTCCCCTAAATGCTTATTTTGTACTCAATATGATGAAACAGTAAATCTTTTATTTTGCGAGTGCACTTACTGTGAAGTGTTTTAGGTTGACTTTTCCAATCTCATAAAATCTTCTTATTTCCAAACTTCTGTATTTCCCCAAAATAATATTCTTTGGTTACTCGTTGAATGTAGACACTTCTCATTGTAAATCTATTTATTGCTTTGTTGTAAATCTAAATTTATTGCTTTTTCTGGCTAAACTTTACAGCCATACATGTAAATCTTCAAAGAAACACCCTTACTTTTTATTTTTAGAAAGGACTTTCTTTGATTCATATGTGAACAATTATATTGCATTTTGAATTTTATTTGTGTAACTATTTTTTTCTCTTTGTTCATATTGTATCTTTTTATATGCTCTTTTTTGCATAATAAAAAACTAAACAAAAAGAAATAATATGCATTTAGCGTAAACGGTCATTTAGTGAAACCAAATCAATCCAGTTCTTGAGTAATTTCAGACAAGACATGTCGCAAAGATCTTCCTCCTGATTGTTTTTAATTAATACGTGTAACAACTCTGAAACTCGGCAAGGCAGTGGCGCAGTAGGTAGGGCTGTCGCCTCACAGCAAGAAGGTCGCTGGATCAAACCTCGGCTCAGTTGATGTTTCTGTGTGGAGTTTGCATGTTCTCCCTGCCTTCGTGTGGGTTTCCTCCGGGTGCTCCGGTTTCCTCCGCAGTCCAAAGACATGCGGTACAGTTGAAATTATCCAAAGTGTGTCTGTGAATGTGTGTGTGGATGTTTCCCAGAGATGGGTTGTGGCTGGAAGGGCATCCGCTGTGTAAAAAAACTTGCTGGATAAGTTGGCGGTTCATTCCACTGTGGCGACCCCGGATTAATAAAGGGAGTAAGCCGACAAGAAAATGAAATGACTCTGAAACTCGTGTTTCAGTGAATTGAGCTCATTTAGCAGATACTTCACACACTTTACATTCACTCTCAGCCATCTAGTGCTGCATAAGTGCTCATTCAGAAACCAGCCATTCAATCTGATTGTTTTACTTTAATAGCTGCTAAAGAGTCTTGCATATTTATCATTAGACTGAAAAGGTGCAAGATGAACAGTATTAAATAACAGCAATCACTAATCAGCAAGGCTTAAATACTATTCAAAGTCATTTAGAAGATCGACAAAACCCATAAACTTAAAGCAAGTTCAAAACTTTAAAATACGAGTTCATAGCCTTAAAATATGAGTTAATAACCATAAAATATGAGTTAATAACCTTAAAATGTGAGTTAATAGCCTTATAATATGAGATAATAACCTTATAATATGAGATAATAACCTTATAATATGAGATATTAACCTTAAAATATGAGTTAATAGCCCTAAATATGAGTTAACAACCTTAAAATGAGTTCAAAGCCTTAAAATATGAGTTAATAAGCTTAGAATATGAGTTAATATCCTTTAAATATGAGTTCAAAGTCTTAAAATGTGAGTTAATATCCTTAAAATATGAGTTCATAGCCTTAAAATGTGAGTTAATAACCTTAAAATATGAGTTAATATCCTTTAAATATGAGTTCATAGCCTTAAATGTGAGTTAATAACCTAAAAATAAGAGTTCATAGCCTTAAAATATGAGTTAATAAGCTTAAAATATGAGTTAATATCCTTTAATTAGGAGTTCATAACCTTGAAATGCGAGTTAAAAATAATAACCTTATAATATGGCTTAATAACCTTAAAATATGCGTTAATAACTTTAAAATATGGGTTAATAACCTTAAAAAGAGTTAATAGCCTTAGATATGAGTTAATAACCTTAAATTATGGGTTAATAACCTTAAAATATGAGTTAATAACCTTTAAATATGAGTTAATAAGCTTACAATATGAGTTAATATCCTTAAAATATGAGTTTATAACCTTGAAATGTGAGTTAATAACCTTAAAATATGAGTTAATAACCTTAAAATGAGTTAATAGCCTTAGATATGAGTTAATAACCTTAAAATATGAGTTAATAACCTTAAATATTGGGTTAATACCCTAAAATATGAGTTAATAGCCTTAAATATGAGTTAGTAACCTTAAAATCACTCAACAGTGGCCTCTGGTGGGTTCACGTGAGAACAGCGCGGGCGCGAATGGCACTCGCGAGAGACATTTGAGATGCCTCCCGGGTCTCCAGAAACATCCACAGGACTACGTTTTCAGAATGAGCCTGGACTGCCTTTGAAATATGGTATAAATGGCAAAAATACAGACTTTCCTTTCTGTCTCCCATTCATTTTTTTTTACTTCCTGCCCTCCATCTGACTTTCGCACCTCACCAGAACCACGTGATTAAAAACAACCTGTAACATAGTGGGCAGTCCTTGATCATTTATTGTGATAAAAGTTCCAAAAAAAAAAAAAGTTTTAAAAAGTGTTAAAAACTCCCAGACCTTCAGCCGTCAGCCAGTATGAAACTATCCGCTGGACGAGCACTGTTGCAGCTCTTCTTTACGATGAACTCTCTCATGAAGTTTCAGGCTTCCTGAAAGAGCGTATCTGTTCCCACAGAGTGAACACTGATACGGTTTCTCTCCAGTGTGAATCCTCTGGTGCGTCTTTAATTCGGCTGATGTACGAAAGCTCTGGCCGCAGTCTGAGCACACCCGTCCTGCAGCATGAGCTTTCAGGTGCTTACTTAGGTTTGATGGACAAGCAAAGGTTTTATGGCACTGATCACAGCTGAACGGCTTCTCTCCAGAATGAGAGCGCTGATGCAGTTTTAGATTCTTTGTACATCTGAAACTCTTTCCACACTGAGCGCAAGAGTAGGGTTTCTCTCCGGTGTGGATCCGCTGGTGTTTTCTTAAGTAGTTCGATGTCCTGAAGCTCTTCCCGCAGTCTGAACACGAATGAGGTCTCTCTCCGGTGTGAACCAGCTGATGGCGCTTTAAACACTGCAGGATTGAAAAACTCCTACCACAAGTAGAGCAAACATGAGGCTTGAGTCCAGCGTGAACTTTAAGGTGTCGGTTTAAGTATGATGCACGGATAAATGATTTATCGCACTGATCACAGCTGAACGACTTCACTCCAGCGTGAGCGATCAGATGATTTTGAACAGATCTTTTATTCCTGAACGTCTTTCCGCAGTGAGTGCAGGAGAACGGATTCACCTCAACGTGAACACTCTGGTGCTTTTTTAAGTTCCTCTTCGTACTAAAGCTCTTCCCGCAGTGTGGACACACATGAGATCTCACTCCACTATGAATGAGCTCGTGCTCCTTTAACCTATTCATATATAAGAAACTCTTTCCACACAGAGAGCAAACGTGAGGCTTCACTTCAGCATGATTACGCTCGTGCGCATTTAACCTATTCAGATATAAGAAACTCTTTCCACACAGAGAGCAAACGTAAGGTCTCTCTCCAGAGTGAACTACCAGGTGTAATTTCAGCAGTGATCTGGAGAGAAATGTTTTATGGCACTGATCACAGCTCAACGGCTTCACGTCACAGTAAACGCGCTGATGCTGGCTTAAGTTGTGTTCAGTCTTGAAGCTCTTTCCACACACAGAGCAGCTGAAGGGTCTTTCTTTATCGTGAATCCTCACGTGGTTGTTTAACTTGTCTTCACTTTTGAAGATCTTCCCACACTCAGTGCAGGTAAATGATCGGTTTCTAGTGTGACTCTTCAGGTGTTTGTCCAGCTTGGCTTCGTTTATGAAACTCTTCCCACACGGACTGCATGTTAACAGTGTTTCTCCATTGTGCACCATCAGTGTGTGTCGTTTAAGCCATGATTCGATTCTGAAAACCTTTCCGCATTCAGAGCAGGTGAAAGATCCTTTGGCTCCAATTGTTCGGTCTCGTTTCTTTGCGTTCGGTTCGGTTTTTATTTGTGGGTTTTCACCTGAGAATCCTTCCGGATTATTAAACAGATGCTGTTTGTCTTCATTCACCTCTGTCTGGTCTAAAATCAAAGTATTCAATTATTATACTTTAAAGAAAGATAAAGCATTAGTTTAGGCCCCGTTTACACAAATGCGTTTCAGTTTTAAAATGCATATGTCTTGCTACGGTTACGCCATCCGTCCAAACTAAGCCAGAATGTTCCAGTGCCGAAAACAGAGCATTTTGGAAATGCTGAAGAGGCCGTTTTTATTCTAATGCTGCGTTTACACCAGACGCGGAACGCGCATCAAGCGCGAGTGATTTACATGTTAAGTCAATGTAAATGCGCGAATAGACATCCTGCAGCGCGAGTGGCGCGGCACAAATGACGTGAATTGCGCGATACACGCGAATTGAGCGTTTTGCACGTTTGACGCACGTTTCGCGCGAATTGCTTGAGTTCGAAAGTCTGAACTTCAGCGGACATTCGCGCCGCATTAACCAATCAGGAGCTTGCTCTTGTGGGGGTGTGATTGGGACGTACATCTGTTGTTGGAGTCCCGGGGGAAATCCTCAAGCCTACACTGATGCTCATAATGCTGCGTTTACACCAGACGAGGAACGCGCGTCAAGCGCGAGTGTTTTACATGTTAATCAATGTGCAGAGTTACTGAAGTTTGTCCAGTGCGCTTGCAGTTTTTTTAGTTACTTCTTTGGTTTGGTGCGTTAATCTGATCGTTACTATTATTCAAAAGAAGGTAATGATTCGCACTCAATTGCTTCATACTGTTTTTATTCTTACTTTTTCTTACATTTTACGGGTGATAACAGACAAACAGACGTTTCGGCACAAAGCCTTCCTCAGTGTGTGACTTTTAATGTCAACTGTTAGAATTTTTTGTATTGATGTACACCTGATTAGTGATGGTGGTTGATGCACTTTATCTCTGTGGAGTGAGGTCGGAATGGGAAGAATGTTTATTGTCATTGCTGTGAAGATTATAAGTTATTGTGTGATTAATTGATAATGAAATGAGAGTGACGGTTTAACTAATTGCACATTGTGATTGACTATGGGATAAAAGGGTGGAGTTGGAGAATGTGTCACACACTGAGGAAGGCTTTGTGCCGAAACGTCTGTTTGTCTGTTATCACCCGTAAAATGTAAGAAAAAGTAAGAATAAAAACAGTATGAAGCAATTGAGTGCGAATCAATACCTTTTTTTGAACATGTTAATCAATGTAAATGCGCGAATAGACATCCTGCAGCGCGAGTGGCGCGGCACAAATGACGTGAATTGCGCGATACACGCGAATTGAGCGTTTTGCACGTTTGACGCACGTTTCGCGCGAATTGCTTGAGTTCGAAAGTCTGAACTTCAGCGGACATTCGCGCCGCATTAACCAATCAGGAGCTTGCTCTTGTGGGGGTGTGATTGGGACGTACATCTGTTGTTGGAGTCCCGGGGGAAATCCTCATGCCTACACTGATGCTCATAATGCTGCGTTTACACCAGACGAGGAACGCGCGTCAAGCGCGAGTGTTTTACATGTTAATCAATGTGCAGAGTTACTGAAGTTTGTCCTGCGCGCTTGCGGTTTTTTTAGTGACTTCTTTGGTTTGGTGCGTTAATCTGATCGTTACTATTATTCAAAAGACGGTAATGATTCGCACTCAATTGCTTCATACTGTTTTTATTCTTACTTTTTCTTACATTTTACGGGTGATAACAGACAAACAGACGTTTCGGCACAAAGCCTTCCTCAGTGTGTGACTTTTAATGTCAACTGTTAGAATTTTTTGTATTGATGTACACCTGATTAGTGATGGTGGTTGATGCACTTTATCTCTGTGGAGTGAGGTCGGAATGGGAAGAATGTTTATTGTCATTGCTGTGAAGATTATAAGTTATTGTGTGATTAATTGATAATGAAATGAGAGTGACGGTTTAACTAATTGCACATTGTGATTGACTATGGAATAAAAGGGTGGAGTTGGAGAATGTGTCACACACTGAGGAAGGCTTTGTGCCGAAACGTCTGTTTGTCTGTTATCACCCGTAAAATGTAAGAAAAAGTAAGGATAAAAACAGTATGAAGCAATTGAGTGCGAATCATTACCTTCTTTTGAACATGTTAATCAATGCAAATGTGCCAATAGACATCCTGCGGCGCGATACACGCGAACGACAGTAGAACTGTTGAGGCATTGTGCAGCACATACGAGCGTCATGTTCACTGTATGCGTATTCACAACAAATGGAGCATATAACATCACTGCCTCCTTTCATTTTCATTGCAAATGCAAAACACAGCCTCTCTTTTGCTGAATATCAGTTTTAATAATCAATAACGGCCATTATAAAAATATAACGTACAATAAGTTTATACATTATAGGATATAAAGGCAAGCGATCAGTCAATATACATAATGTACGTGCTTACATTAATTATTAACTTATCTTTGTGCTCAGCCAAAACACGATACCTGAGAACAATTAATAGATTTAATAGAGCAAAGTCAGGGAATATGTCGTTAGATATAGACAACAAGATAAACTAAATATCACATTTAACAAATACAGTGAGATTAGATCCAGCGGGAGATGCTTGATGAGCACAGTTCTCATTTGGCTAGATAGGCTGCAGCGCATGCCAGTGTGTGTGTGTGTGGTCACATGATGTGCGTTTTCAGTGTTTTGATGTAGACTGAGAGCTGTTCAGAAACGCTGGGTGAAACGCGAGTGTGGACGCGGATCGTTTTCATTCTAAAACGCCGTTTTAAAAATAAAACGCACTAGTGTAAACAGGGCCTTAGTCTACAACCACAAATCAGAAAAAACTAGGACATTATGGAAAACGCAAATAAAAAAAGTAGTGATCACCAACTTTACTTTGACTTTGTATTTTATTACAGACTATATGAACACAAAATATTTGATTTTTTGTCCGGTTAACTTTATTTCATTTGTAAATATACATCCTTTCCTGTCATTCAGACCTGCGACCTTCAGTTTAGGGCTAGTAATCAGGTAAACTGGTGAAATAATGATGTGATGTGAAACAGGTGATGATGATTGTAATCATGATTTGGTACAAAAGCAGCATCCAAGAAAGGTCTAGTCCTTTAGGAGCTAAGATGAGCAGAGGATTGCCAGTTTGTCAACAAATATGTGAGAAAATTAAGAAGTTTAAACACAAAGTTTCTTAAAGAAAGGCATTTGCATATTTTACCTTTAACAGTGCAGAACATCATTAATAGATTTAAGTAATCTGGAGGAATTTCAGTGCATAAAGTACAAGGACGCAAGCCTAAGCTGAACAACAGTGATCTCCGGTCCATCAGGCAGTGCTGCATCAAGAATCCTCATTCATCTATACGCCAGATCAGCACATGGGCTCAGGACTATTGCGGCAAACCTTTGTCAAGTACCACAATACGTAGTTACATCTACAAATGCCAGTCAAAACTGTACTGTGCCAAAATGAAGCCCTATGTTAACAGTGTCCAAAAGCGCCGTCGACTTCTCTGGGCTCTGAGACATCTGGGATGAACCATCACATGGTGTAAACGTGTACTGTGGTCAGATGAACCAGTGTTTCAAGTATTTTTTGGGAGAAATAGACCCTGTGTGCTCCGAACCAAAGAAGAAATGGGCAGCGTCAGTGCCCTTGGCAAAGGTAATTTGCTCTTCTGTGATGCACCATTAATGTTGAAATGTACACAGAGATTTTGGAGCACATTATACTGTCTTGTTTTCTAGGGACGCCCATGCATATTTCAACAAGACAATGCAAAACCACATTCTGCACACATTACAAAGTCCTGCTGAGGAGGAAGAGGATACAGGTACTTGACTGGCCTGTCTGCAGTCCTGACCTCACTCCAATAAAGAATGTGTGACGCATTTTGAAGCGCAAAATGTGACAATGAATATTCTGTACTGTTGCCCACCTTAAGACTTGTTTGCTGGCAGAATGGGACAAACTGACACCTGAAACACTTCAGCACTTGGTGTTTTCAGTCCCTAAACAGCTTTCGATGATGTAAAAAGCAATGACAACATGACAAAGTGGTAAATGCGTCACTGTTCCAACTTTTTTTTTATTGTGTTGCAAGAACCAAAATTAGCATACATGTTTATTTTGAGAGAAAAAAAACAATATAAATCATGAGGAACACCTTAAATAATGTCTGTTGTGCTGCCTGAAAAGAAATACAAGTCAAAGTAAATTTAGAAATCACTCTTTATTTTTTTAGTTGTGTTTCCATACTGTCCAAACCTTTTCTTATTTGGGGTTGTACACAGAGTTTACTTACAAGTAAACGTCTCATTTCAGATTCAGCATTGTTACATGTCAGTTTTTATCTTCATGTTCTTCATCAGTCATTAAAGAGAAAGAAAAAAAAAACAAACCTATTAGTTCCTCCGTCTCTTCATCTTTTATTCTGCAGGGTTCCTCCTTAATCTCCATCTTTCCTATAGTATGTCAGTTGTTTCTCCTGCAGTAATTCCTCCTGTTTGCTTCTTGTTCAGCTGTGGGAAGATGGGAATAATCCTCAACATTTAAACTCTCATGATTATCTTTATCACACCTACAAATCACTCTCAGTCATTTCAGTAACCAAACTCAACTCAAATAAAAGTCACTTTCTGTCTGTCTTTAATTCTGGCAGTTGAGAGTGAAAAATAAACAAAATCATCATTGATTACATATAAAGCAACTATAATCATTTTGTTTGGGGTGCACAAAAGACAAGCAGCCCTCTCCTGCAATCAGACATCGGCTAAACATCTGAATATATGCAAATTAGACAAACAAATACGTTCATTTACGTCCTTTGTACAATGTAAACTAGATTTCTAACATATCTAGCTTTTAAAATAGGATTAGTTGGATAATTACTTTAAATTTGCTCAACATAATTATTATTACTCGTTGTCGAGCGAACAACCTTTATTTACACCTAATCAGACGAAGCAAAAGCAGGCTAAATAGTTACTCATTTCAGATTTGGATTAATTCTGTAACCACTTCGAGTCTCTGACTGGAATAAACGTGTTATAATTTACTCAAATTAACTGACTTTAAGTTTGTTGTAGATATTCTCAAATTATTAATAAAGTCAACGTACTTACACTGTCATAAAGCAATAAATAAAGCAGACGGCTGTTTCACTTGTTTATACTTTCGCCGCGCTCTTCTTCTTCTCTTCCTCGACTCGGATGTTCGTCACTGGGTTCTGGTGCTCGAGCACCACCAATGGTGGAACCCGATACATACAGTAAGCTAAAAAACGACCAAAGTAAACTCTATGTAATGTTGCATGGTCACGTAGAAACAGTTTCTTTGCACAACGATGTTTGATTTGAAATAATTTATTAATTACACTTTTGACAACTGAAATCAGATACCTCAGCTGATGCTTTCAAATTAGTGCATTTATAACAGTGAAATCCTTTTCATGCAACTGTATTGTTTTGTGTATTTTATCAAACAAAGTAATAATAAAGACCCACTTTACATGCATTTATTTAAACAGTCTTGTTTTAAGCAGTTACATAAAGTACTGAATGAGAAATGTGTGTGTTGCTTCATGAAAACATGTCTGACATCTAATCCACTTTATTTTATTTATGTTTTAAAGAACACAAAGAGCTTTATTTTCAACTTGTTCCTCCAGCAAAGTTTGACAAAATATGTACATATCATTATATATATTTAATATGTATATGTGATACAAACATAGAACATATAAATATCGACAACTCTAAATCAGAAAAGGTTTGGACAGTATGGAAACGCAAATAAAATAAGATAGTAGTGATCGATTAGAGTGTTCCTCATGATTTGTATCGTTTTTTTCTCTCAAAATAAACACGTATGCCAATTTTGATTCTTGCAACACATTTCGAAAGAGTCCTATCAGTAAAGCATTTACCACTTTACAATGTTGCAATTCTTTTTCACAACACTTTAAAGGCGTTTAGGGACTGACGACACGAAGTGCTGAAGTGTTTCACGTGTGATTTTGTCCCATTCTTCCTGCAAACAAGTCTTAATCTGGGCAACAGTACGAGGTCTTCATTGTCACATTTTGTGCTTCAAAATGTGCCACACATTCTCTATTGGAGACAGGTCGGGACTGCAGGCAGGCCAGTAAACTACCTGTATCCTCTTCCTCCGCAGCAGGACTTTGTAATGTGTGCAGAGTGTGGTTTTGCATTGTCTTGTTGGAATATGCATGGCCGTCCCCAGTGCTTAATTTGTAAATTGCAAAACCCTGGAACAGATCGGGGTAACGGACGAAAGTGAAGAGCGGTGCGAAGGAGTGTTGTGGACAAAATTTAATGGGGGGGGGGGGGGTGTGTGGAGGACGAAAGTGAAGAGAGTTAGGGAGTCGCAAAAGAAAGTGACGAGTGGGGTGGGCAGTCTGTAAAATGAGGTGCCGGATCCGGATTCGGCTTGTTCCGGAACAAATTAAGCCCTGGGAAATAAGGCAGCATATTGTGCTCCAAAATCTTTTTGTACTGTTCAGCATTAATAGTGCATCACAGAAGTGCAAGCTAACTTTGCCAAGGGCGCAGACTCAACCACATACCATGACAGAGCCTGGCTTTCAGACTTGTTACCAGTAACCGTCTGGATGATCCTTTTCTTTTTGGTGCAGAGCACACAACGTCCATTTCTCCCCTAAAAATCTAAAATACTGATTCATCTGACCACAGTATACGTTTACACTGTGTGATGGTCCATCCCACATGCCTCCGAGCCCAGAAAAGTCAATGTCGCTTCTGGACACAGTTAACATAGGGCTTCCTTTTGGCACAGTACAGTTTGCACTGGCATTTGAGGACGTAACTACGTATTGTGGTACTTGACAAAGGTAACCACCATGTGGTGATATCAGACATCCCATATTGAGATTAGTCATTCCCGGCGAGACTGAGATTATTTGCAGGAGGTTGCGGGAGTTAAGCCTGGTTTATACTTCTGCGTCAAGTGACCGGCGCAACTCACGGCGCAGGCAATGCGCGCAGCTGTGCATTTATACTTCTGCGCGCTGTCTCCGTTGGTCTGCATTAACACTTCCGAAACGCTAGTGGGCAGTGAGGTGTAAATGTTCCTCTGTGTCGAGTTTTTTCGCTTCTGTTTTGCTATTCTGAACACTTCCTGGATGTACAAGTGACTCAAACTCGCTCATTTTGAGGCAGGAACCGGCGGACTTGCAACAACTTTAACCATGAGGTAAACACAAAACAAAACTTTCCATCCGGAGCTCCTTCACGGGACTCCACACTTGTAAGCAATCGCTCGCGCTATTCGCGCAGCTCTCGGTCCCGCCCAAACTCATCGGCGTTAGCAAGCCGACCAATCACAGAGCTTGCGCTACGCGTTGTTGCAACGTGTAGTTACAATTTTTAAGAGGTGCACGTCAGTGACGGCGACGGCCACGGCGAAGGGCTATGCGTCAGCGCCGTAGCCTACGCCGGTGTTTGACGCAGAAGTATAAATCAGCCTTTATGCTACGTAAAATATCTGAAGATGGGGAGTGTTGATGACGTACGTGAAGACGAGGGGGGTTGGTGGTGTCTGACAGGGTGCGCGCGATTTGTCTGTAGAGCGAGGAGGGGTGAGTAGGGTGCGCAACGTATTTGAGGACCAAGAGGGAGACGCGTGATTTCCGGGAGATTATCACTTATTTGTGGGCATTCGAGAGTCTCTGTGCGTTTGCGGGGGACTCCCGCAACATCTGAGGCAATACCCCCTCAGAAAGAATTTGTGCCTGCCCAGTTTTCAAAAAGGATTGTGCACTTAAAACAGAAAATTCTTTCTGTCATTAATTACTAACACTCCCATCATTTCTACCTTCAGAGCACACATTTAGATATTGTATAATATGAAATAGCAATAAAATTTTGAAAACTGTGAGATTAAAGTTAGGCCTGTAGTCCAGAGATCTGGGGCCTCATGTACGAAGACTTGCGTGGAAGGCATGAAGTTAGCGTGGACCTGCGCACATTCCCACGTTCATTTCATCATTAGTAAATCCAAACGTGAGCGTGAAACAAAGTTTTTGTGCATACGCAGCATTGATACATGAGGCCCCAGGTCTACGTGCCCCCCTATGGGATTAACATGCCCCCTCAGTTATGACATCCTGGCGCCGGGGCTAATGTGAACACTTGTACAGTTTCTCTAAAGTGTGAATTCTCTGGTGTTTCCTTAAGTAGCTTGATGCACCAAAACTGAGGTTTCACTCCGGTATGAAGAATCTGATGGGCTTATAAAGGTCGCAGTTGTGCTTCTATCACAAAAAGAGCTTCATTAAGGCAGAATCATGTTTGAGGCTTCACAGAAGCATGCATTTTAAGGTGGTTTCTCAAGTTTGTTGAACAAACAAATGTTTTATGGCACTGATCACAGCTGAACGGCTTCACTCCAGTATGAGAGACCAGATGCACTTTTAGATTGTTTTTATATCTGAAACTCTTTCCACACTGAGCGCATGCGAACGGTTTCTCTCCGGTGTGAATCCGCTGGTGCTTTTTTAAGTAGTTCGATCTGAGAAAGCTGTCCCCGCACTCAGAGCACACGTAAGGTCTCTCTCCGGTGTGAATCATCTGATGAAGCTTTAAAGCTTGCAGCGCCAGAAAACTCTTTCCACAAAAGGAGCAAACATGAGGCTTGAGTCCGGAGTGAACTTTCAAGTGTTTTCTAAGGTACGATGCAGACAGAAATGTTTTATCGCACTGATCACAGCTGAACGGCTTCACTCCGGCGTGAGCGGTCAGATGATCTTTCAGAGATCTTTTCTCCTTGAAAGTCTTCCCACACTGAGTGCAGGAGAACGGATTCACATCAGTGTGGACGATCTGGTGCTTTTTTAGGTAGTTTGATGAACTAAAGCTCTTCCCGCAGTCTGAACACACATGAGGTTTGACTCCAGAATGAATAAGCTCGTGCTCCTTTAACATATTCAGATATAAGAAACTCTTTCCACACAGAGAGCAAACGTGAGGCTTCACTTCAGAGTGAAATTTAAGGTGTGATTTTAACCGTGATCTGGAGAGAAATGTTTTATGGCACTGATCACAGCTCAACGGCTTCACGTCACAGTAAACACGCTGATGCTGGCTTAAGTTGTGTTCAGTCTTGAAGCTCTTTCCACACACAGAGCAGCTGAAGGGTCTTTCTTTATTGTGAATCCTCACGTGGTTGTTTAACTTGTCTTCACTTTTGAGCATCTTCCCACACTCAGTGCAGGTAAATGATCGGTTTCTAGTGTGACTCTTCAAGTGTGACTCCAGTTTGGCTTCGTCTACAAAACCTTTTCCACACTGAGTGCATGTTAGTAGTTTTTCTCCAGTGTGAACCATCATCGTGTGCTTTTTAAGCCATAGTTCACTTTTTAAACTCTTCCCACATTCGCAGCAGATGAAAGATCCTATGACTCTAATTCTTCGATCTTGCTCGATCTGTATGTATTTCTGTTCCGTTTTCATTTGTGAATGTTCACTTGTGAATCGTTGAGGATTATTAAACAGGTGCTGTTTGTCTTCATTCCCCTCCGCCTGGTCTAAAATCAAAGTATTAAATTATTAAACTTTCAAAAAACAAAACTAGATATAAGATAACCATTCCTTTAGTACACATTGAGTTTACTAATAAGTAAATGTCTTATTTCAGATTAGCCATTGTTATATGTCAGCTTTGTGTATTATTGTTCCTAATCAGTCATTAATTGAAGTAAATAAACACAAACCTATTTGTTCCTCTGTCTCTTCCTCCTTTATTCTGCAGGGTTCTTCCTCAATCTCCATCTTTACTACAGTATGTCAGTTCTTTCTCCTGCTGTAATTCCTCCTGTTTGCTGCTTCCTCAGCTGTGGGAAGATGAGAATATTCCTCAGCATTTAAACTCGCAGGAATGGCTTCATCACACTTATAAATCATTGCTGAAGTTGAGTTGAAGTCAGAATTATTAGCCACCTTTCTTCTTTTTAATATTTCCCAAATGATGTTTAACTGAGCAAGGAAATTTTCACAGTATGTCTGATAATATTTTTTCTTCTGGGGAAAGTCTTATTTGTTTTATTTCAGCTAGAATAAAAGCAGTTTTACATTTTTGAGACCCATTTTAAGGTCGAAATTATTAGCCCCTTTAAGCTTTTTTTTTTTTTGATAGTCTATAAAACAAATCATTGTTATTCAATAACTTTCCCAATTACCCTAACCTGTCTAGTTAACCTAGTTAAGCCTTTAAATGCCACTTTAAGCTGTATAAAAGTGTATTGAAGGATATCTAGTCAAATATTATTTACTGTCATCATGGCAAAGAGAAAATAAATCAGTTATTAGAGATGAGTTATTAAAACTATTATGTTAAGAAATGTGTTGAAAAAAATCTGCTCTCCATTATATTATATTACATGCCAGTGTCAGTGATCTTGTGACAAGTGCCAGTATAAGCACGTTATTAATCTTATAAGTCTCTTTGCTTTAATTAAAAATGATTAGGCAAATGACACCTATTATCTTACATGCATATATGTTATGAATTTACACATGCATTTTATTATAACTTTTTAAAGCGTATTATTTAAAATACCTTAAAATGAAAATATATAAGTTAAATAACAAAATAAATGAATGAATTAACAAACAGAGAAGTCCATATTGTAGCCAACGAAGAAACTGCCACGATGCAATAATATACGGTACAACAGATAGGTGTAACCCCTCCCATACATAAGCATGCCACAATAAATTTGACTGACATGTACTGTCAAATGACTATATTACGCACGGAAGTATGACTACGAATACGTAAAATAAATGCTTTTAAATTAAAACATCGTGGAGTAGTCCAGCATATAAACTAACTTGCGACACATAAATCAGGTTAAAAGTAGCGTAGTTATTAAATATTGAAAGCTTCGCCGGGAGTCGATGTCACTGCAGTGACATGCAGCGCGACACTCGGAGTGACACAGGTCACCACACATGCCACTAGCGAGTAACACATGACACTAAACATGCCACTGGCGAGTGACACATGACAGTGGAAACCGGACGTGCCACTACACTTAGTCACTACACTTAGCCATAGATATATACACTAGATATCGCATAGGGACCCTGAGCATGCGTCAATAGCGCCGCCACATTGGTACAGTGCTCCCAGGACAAGTGTCATTCAACCGCACTAGTCAAGACAGTGTTATTACGTGAAGATGCGGGACTTTATCGCTGTCTACGGGTGTAGTAAAGAGCAAACAAAGAAAACAAAGCACAAAGGCAGAACATTTCATAGGTAATGTTAAGTTTTTTTCTGTTTTTGTATGTTCTGAACTTTTGTGCTAATCAGGTCACGCTATTGATGATAACAGTCACTTACTGCATTCACCATACGGCAAAGCAGCTCCAACTCACACTAAACACTCGGCTTATGCTAGTTTTGTTGAATAAAATCAGCAAACAATGCAAAAGAAATATGACAACGAGATGCTGCGCTGCCAGAAACTTGTATTATTGTCGGCTAACGTTAGTGAAAGAGTCGTTCGGGGGATTCATTCACAAACGAATCGCTCCCTCCGTCAGTATGAGAAGTGAAAGCAGGAGAGGAGCTGTGTTTCAGCACATGATTAGATCAAATTTAACAGGGAGGGTGAATAGTACATTTCTGTACACACAAACACAAGCTTTTTGCCAGGAATGCCCGTGCGGTCACTGATTCATAAATGTAGAAAAGTTATATAAAATTATAATTTTCGTAATTACAAAAGAAAAATTACATACTAACATCCAGGAAAACTCCCGATCATAGATATATGTGTATATGTGTATATCTCTGGCTTTGCATGCCCACAGTCCTCCACTGTACCTTGGTCCCGCATTCATTTCAAAGGAGCGCTACCCTGTAGCAAGATGGCGGCGCTTTAGATGCATTCCGTCCAATAGACAACAATAGGCCAGGCGACATCTAGTGTATATATCTATGGGCATGTGCCAGTGGCATCTGTACGTCAGAAGTCGTGTCACTCCATGTTAAAACTGCCTCTCCAGGATTTCTCGTGACCATACCTTGAGAAGTACATGTTAGATGTTACAATACAATAACTTAATTTCTGATGCTGTGCTCAAAAAAATAAAAATACTATATATATATATATATATATATATATATATATATATATATATATATATATATATATATATATATATATATATATACATACACTATAACCGTTGTTCCAAAATTTTCCTTTTACTATAAATTACTATAGTATTTTAAATGTGTAACATCTGGTTCTATTGTTTTTTTTTGTTTTAAGCTGTTATATACTATATATGTTTCTGTTTAGTACAGCATATAAAGTAAGTAACTGAACTATTCTACCTCATATGTTTCATTGACAGTATTAATCAGTAAGATGATTGACTTGGATTTAAGTTGCTTTGATTTAAAAATGAAAATTGTAAACATTGCTAAGATGTAGCTAAACCACTTTTGCCATGTAGCTTTTAGCTTAGCTTGCTACATTTCCCAGGGGGTAGCTTTTAGTATATTTAAGCTACATTTAGAGTAACTAATAACTTAGCTCACTACATTTTTCAGTTAGCTTGCCCAACACTGCTATTAGTTTTGTATTCAGTGAGCATATATGTAATGTATTGAGCTCCTAGGCCATTTAGTGACTTATAGACAAGTAATGATACTTTAAAATCTGTTCTGAATGTGACTGGGAGCCAGTGAGACCTGAGGACAGGGGGCTGTTCCAGAAAGCAGGTTATGTGACATACCCGGGTAAGTTTGAGAGTATGTAGGTGGATAACCTCAACTTTGGTTCCAAAATCGGAGGTAACTTCTGGGTATGTTAAGTAGCCATAGCAACTTACTCTCTGAAGATAACCTGCTCCAGAGCAGGTTATGTTCAGAGAGTAAGTTGCTATGTTTTAGAGTTTGTCTGTTTTAGAGAGTTTACTGAGCATTGCATGCTCTTTTGATGGGAATATTTATGGATATGGACACACAAATACAAGTTTTTTCGTTGTGAGAGGGTTATAAGTGCATAGTTTTTTTCATAACCAAATTCATAATGTCAATGTATTTAACAAACCTTTTTGAAATCAAATGTGACAAACCCCGGGTCTGCGCTTACCATAAAAAACATTCAGTGCAGCTCTTTGTATTCACGTCAGGGCATTTTAGGCAACTGTACATGTGGCAGTATGACCACCTGTACAGTATGCCTGGCACTGAACTGTTTTTTACACTTTCGTACAGTTCCTTGGTCATAAATCTCTGCGTATCATTACACAGAAGATTCAGAGCACGGCAATAGAGTAGTGGACAGTGCTTCGATAAAGAACAACGGAGCGCACAACGGAGTGAGTTCGAATCTCACATAAAGATTGTGTGTTTTTTCTCTCCTTTTGCACCCTCACATTTCTGTATAATATTATAAGTGGCAGCTTTGTCTTTTGTAGGAAAATATATCTATAATTTAAGATGTAGGACGTCGTTCTTATATATATATACATTCACGCACACACACCTACATTTTTTAATATAATTTTTTTTCAGGGTTTCTAAATGCTATTGTGTGCATTAATTGCAGCCGATTTTAAAGCTCCATCAGTCACTAAAGGACACTGATAATATAAAATTTGTCCAAAGTATAAGTGTGCAGGTACAACTTAATTTTCTATCCTTAATCTTTTGATGTTTCAACTATTAAACTCATTACTGCTTCCACTTAGCAGCTCATCACACACCCCACCTCATCACTATGTTGAGGCTAAATGGCTGATTTTCAGGAAATAATAATTCAAGTGAATAATACAAATATAGTAAAAAAAAAAAAAACTATAAAGCAAATGTTGCTTAACACAATGTTTATTTTTATTATATTTGTATTATACAATAGAATCATAGGCACTACATTGTTACTTGCTGGAGGACAAAAGATACCCTTTTCTGCCTTAAACGATGACACGTACCTGCAGCCTGACCCAGAGGAAATCTCAGTGACCCAAGCAGACAAAACAGATGGAAGAGTGCTAAAAAAATATATATAATTAGTCAAAAAACTATGTTTACTCAAATAGTTTGGTCTGTTCATTTCTTCATTTCCTGAAATAAAATGAATGATTTTGTACACTGCTTTACACACGCACCTTTAAACGTGTAACATATTTTTCATATACATTTCTCACCTTAAGTTGATGCTCATGTGACTTTATATTTGAAGATGGACCCTATACAGCTACTTTAGAATTTAAATATGTAGATAAAAGATTTTGTGATCCAAGAGTAATATTCAAATATGGAAAAGTGCAGAAAATTCTTACACTGCTTGTTAGTTGAGGCAGAAGGAACTTCGTCTGCATGCAAAATAAAAAGAACCTAAAGCTATCTGACAACAATCACTTACAACAGTGACAGAGTGTGTGGTTTAAGTCAAAAACTCAACCACTGAAAAGCCTTTATTATAGGACACAGCAGTTAGACAGGCCTCTTTCTATTAGCTGCATGTCAGAAAGCATATTCTAGAGTGTTAAATAAAGAGCTCCAGTAATTAAATATTACCTTTTATAATAATGTTTCTGTGTTTAATGACTTTGGACAGAGTTCTAGCTCCAGAAAGATTACAATTTCTATAAGCCTTATTTGTCAATACACATATTGTGGCCTTAAGAAATTAATGGAAGGAAAATTAAATGCATGAATGGTTACACAACATACTCAAAAAGGATGTTAAAGAGTAGTTTAATTTATCATTACAATAAAATGGAGGGTGGCATGTGTAATTTAATGAACTAATACATTTTCTTATTATTTATTTTTTATTTTCTTATCTATTTCTTATTCTATATTTCTTTCCTTCGTTGAAGCAGATGTGTAACCTCTGTGTTTAAAACCTCCAGCTTCGACTCTGTAAAGTGCGTTGCCCTTTTTTTCTTACCGTGACTTTCTATGGTGACTCGTGAATTCGGCGATCTACTGAAAATGCCTTCAGGTGTGTGCCGTGCACGCGCATTAACCCGCGGTTATCTTCAGGAGGTTGATTTAACTAACTCTTGTCACCTGTTTTGGAACCAACATACTCGCGGTAAGCAGGTTTTGGGTAAATCAACCGAGAGTTTAGGTTTTAGCAGATGGTAAGTTAACCCAGCTTTCTGGAATACCCCCCAGGTGTGATGTGCTTCAGGTCAGAATCCTGGCTGAAGCGTTCTGGATGAGATGCAACTGTCTGACTGTCTTTTTAATAGTTTATCCAAATTACGCTATGCTAAGTATCGTTTGTTATTTACATTAAACAACTGTATTAAACATTTCTATATATGCGCAAAATGTATATAATTCTGATTAAACAATAGCCTAATTTACGTTATTCATCTCGGATCTGAAATCTGAGGCGCATGAATTCATTAAACACTCCGACTGGATTAAGTGTTTCTGACGCACTAAAATAAGCTGGGCTTTTTAGATATAGATTCATCCTGATGGATATTAAAGTAAATGTACTTACAGGATTATAGTGTGATAAATAGAGCTGATTTAGAGCATCACAAGCGGCTGTTACGCTTCTGTTTACACTCTTACCGCACTCTTCTTCTTCTTCTTCTCGTCGACTCGAATGTCCGTCATTGTTTTCGGTGCTCGAGCACCACCACTGGCGGATCCCAATATATTTTTTAATTTTCCTGAAACTGTGTAATACAACTTTCTTTTACACAATATTCACATAAGATACACAACATAAAGAGCACAACCAAAGAAATTATATAAAAAATTAGCAGAAATAATGCAATAAAAATATCTGGAGATATACATTTCTTTGGAGAAAGTCTTATTTGTTTTATTTCGGCTAGAATAAAAGCAGTTTTTAAACCCATTTTAAGGTCAAAATTATTAGCCCCTTTGAGGTATATATTTTTTCCAACCATCGTTATACAATAACTTGCCTAATTACCATAACCTGCCTAGTTAACCTAGATAAGCTTTTAAATGTCACTTTAAGCTGTATAGAAGTGTCTTGAAAAATATCTAGTCTAATATTATTTACTGTCATCATGGCAAAGATAAAATAAATCAGTTACTAGGAATGAGTTATTAAAACTATTATGATTAGAAAAAAATCTTCTCTCCATTAAACAGAAATTGGAAAAAAATAAACAGGGGGGCTAATAATTCTGGCTTCAACTATATAAATATATATTCAAGTAGCATGAAAGAATAGCATAAAAATAGCATAAGTAGCATAAAAAGATTTCTTAATATCAATTAATCTAAGTGATTTATAAATGTTTTAATTCACATAGGACTTCTACACAAAATGTTATTTTTTTAAGGAACCTCCGTTTGTGAAAGTAAAATTTTCCAGCAAGTATAAGAAAGTTCACAGTGGCTTCTAACGACCTGTTTTGGTTTTCAAAATAACAAATATCATCCTTAAGGTGCAAATTACCACTCATATTAACCTTGGAAAAGCAACATGAGCTCAAATCATTCCAAAACAATGATGAAAGCTCTTGTTCTCTCCAGACTGGACTATTGCAACTCTCTACTAGCTGGGCTCCCGGTTAACTCTATCAAACCTCTTCAGATGCTCCAGAACGCAGCAGCACGAGTGGTCTTTAATGAACCTAAAAGAGCACATGTCACTCCGCTGCTCATCCGTTTGCACTGGCTGCCAGTTGCTGCTCGCATCAAATTCAAAGCTCTGATGTTTGCTTACAAAGCGACTTCTGGCTGCGCTCCTTCTTATCTGCTCTCACTTCTGCAGATCTATGTGCCCTCCAGAAACTTGCGTTCTGTGAATGAACGTCGCCTCGTGGTTCCATCCCAAAGAGGGAAGAAAACACTTTCCCGAACTCTCACATTCAAACTGCCCAGTTGGTGGAATGAACTCCCTAAGTCTTTAAGTCTCACTCGCTGTCTTCAAGAAACGACTAAAAACTCAGCTATTTAGTCTCCACTTCCCTTACTAATCTGCAATTGCCTCTCTGACTCCTCCACTAACTACAAAAAATAAAAAATTACTAATGTTTTGCTTCTTACACTTTACAGACCTGAAACTTGCCTATAGCACTTATTCATTGTTGCTCTTATAGTTGTGTAAATTGCTTCCTTGTCCTCATTTGTAAGTCGCTTTGGAAAAAAGCATCTGCTAAATGACTAAATGTAAATGTAAATAATACATTGCATGAAAAAAACAAGTGACAAAAGTCTTCACACTCATTTTTTACAAAATGTGCAAATATCAGTAACATCACAATATTTGGATAAAAGTGCATTACATGGGTAAATATTGTGCAAATTTTAAAGTGCACCTCTTTTATTTTATTAGGAATACAGAATTTATATTGTAATAACCATGTTTTCCTCCACTGAATGTTTACAATTATACATTTATATATCACAAATCACAATTCAACAGTATTTAAGCAAATAACTTTTAATTTTAAGTTTTATAGACATTCAAACACACATAAGTAGCAAGACATAACATTTATGCATTGTAAATTACAGCCTGAAGTCTACGAAGATGGCAATAATTACTATTTTTAAACATAATCTGACATCAGATACAAACCATTTGGGTTTCTAGAACATAAGGGTTTCTGATCCATAACAATTAATGGTATGCATAACTGTCAGTATGTCTGTGTGCTTTGTCTAGTCTAATTAGCAGTTTAAGTGCAATTAAATTATAAACTGCAAAGTCAAAGTATAAACAGCAAAAGTGAACAGATTTTCCCCATCAGCAAATATTAATCCAAAGAAACAGACACCAGAAATAAAAGCAGAGCTACAACACCGTCGCTAATGACTAAATCACTGAGGAATACCCACAAGATAAATGTAAACATTGCTGAATTATAGCTCTGACAGGGTCATAACGGAGTTAAAATGACTGAAAAGTGCCCACGATTTACAGTTTGTGATCGTATCTCTGTTTTGTTGTGTTGATATGTGCTCCAAATATACGTAGCTTAAAACAGATTGAAATATGAGCGGTTTGTGCTGCGATTCTATGGAGATTTAGTGTAGCCGCCATTACGGCTCATTGTTTTTGTGCCCGCCAGCCTCCGCACAGGTCACATGACTGACACAGTGATGCCGCCTCCATGTAGATTTTAAACCCAGAAAATTAAAATAGTAGATAAAAGCTGAAAATCAGGCAATTATTCCCAACAATTAAAGCTAACACAGGGTTTTTCCTGGCTCAATATGAGGAATATATCATGAAATTGAAATGATCATGAAATTTTGGCTACTTGAAACAAACACATCTCGAATTATTCCTGTAATTTAGGCCTGTCATGATATCTGTTTTTATGTTGTACGATATATTGCACCAAAATATATCACAAGAAACAATATTATTGTCATTTAAGACCATTTCATGCCTCTTGTCATTATATAATGCCAGAATGTGATTAATAGTGAATACTAGAGTGTTTTTAACCATACTGACACTAACGGGCCCTATCATACACCCGGCGCAGTGTGGCGCAAGGCGTGGCGCAGTAGTCTTTTGGTAGTTTCAGCTTGGCGCAAGAGTCGTTTTGAGGCGTTGCGCTACGCTGTTTAAATAGCAAATGCATTAGCGCTCATATGTGCGTCCATAGGCGTTCTGGTCTAAAAAGGTAGGCGTTCTGAGGCGGACCGCTGGCGCGTTGCTATTTTGAGAAACTATAATAGATTTTTCATTAAACCAAAACTAACCCGGTCTAAACTCCAGCGCAGAGTTGCGCCTCGCTTACACACTGCTTAATACACACAAGAGAGCAATAGGCAAATATCTTTACATATGAAAAAATGTAAATATTAAGGATATATATAGGATATAATAAGAATAGATATAGGATATAAATATAAAGGATTAAAATATTATAAAACATATTATTTTCTAGCCTACATAAATATGAAAAACCACTGCCTTCATGCCTTCTTCATCTCGGGAGGCTTTTTCAGTCCATTCATAACAATTAGCTTTGGTATAATGTTATTATTATTAGCAGTATTATTTATTATATCCATATTTATATTTGTTTTATTAAAAACAAGCTTAGATTTGTCCACCTGTCAGGTTTTAGACCATATGGGACACAGCATGTGTTTTAGGATATAACTCAGGTTTTTGAAGACATTTTGTTATTATTGTTCATTTATTCGTTTGCTGGAAATTAGAACTGAATTTAGAAATAGTTTTGAAACGAATATTTGCGCTTAACAAACGCAATTAATTATTTATAGGCTAATTGATGTCTGTGCGTAAAGGTTTTCCTATCCAAGAGCGAAAGTGAAAGCAGATCAATTATCTCTCATTCTTGCGCAGTAGATGCTCTGTTTAACAATTTTCTGTTAAAAAACTGTGAACTGTTTGCTAGTGAAATGCTGTTTTTCCACTTAGACTTACTTTACGTCCTGTAAATAGTGAATGCGCTTTTGGCGCGACGCAGCTGGCTCTTAAAGGGAATGGGAGATGAGACTCTGATTCGTTTATTCTCAAAACACACCTATAACTCATTAAGAGAATAAGCTCAACCCTTTTAGACCATGCGCCATGACGCAAAGCACATTTTCCCGTCCTTAAATTAGCAAAAACGTGTCCTGACACGCCCCGAAAGCGTTTGCGCCCTGCGTATGGACCATCAAAATAGAGGTTTAACACCTCCAATAGAGATCGAGATGTTGCACGATCAGCTAAAATGTTGCTAGAATTGGTTTGCATGAATGGGCGATATATATATATATATATATATATATATTATTGACATTTTAGTCATTTAAAATAATATGATTATATAGAGAAATAAGTCTGTAAAATAACAGAAAATGTACTTAATTAGGCCTGTCATGATATGTATTTTTTATACGATATATTGCAAATAATTATATATTATTATAATAATTATTATTGTCATTTTTAGACCCTTTTAGGCCACTTATAATCATTATATAATGCTAGGATGAGAATATATAATATCATCATAATGCAAGTACACTCTTTCACAGAACACATCATATTTTATTATTGAGAAAATTTCATTTAGTTGTAGACATTTTAACTATTTAATAATGAGGCATTGGAATTAGACTGTGAATACGCATATCCTAAACAAATAATAATAAATGTCAACAAAAAAAGTGCAAGGTAAAGATTATCTGCGATATCTGCTACCAGATCTAATTTAAGTCATCAGACACCCACATGAAAATATCCTATAGTCATTTATAGCAAATACTACAGTGTTTTATTAACCATACTGGCACTGACACCTCTACTAGAGATCAGCTAAAATGTGGCGAGAATTGTTTTTTATGTATGGGCGATATATATTGCATCAACAGAAATGATTGAGGTCGTGTCCACGTGTTGTGTGATAAGTTAATATATTGATTATTGTGACAGGCCTACTGGTAACATCATCAAGTAAAACATCAATATCTTATATTTAAGGCTAACATTAAGGGCTCAACACAATAAGGCGCAAAATGTGTATGGTGCAGCTTGTTGCAATTTTCAGACCAGCGCAACTCCAATTTACACATTTTGCACCTCACTGTTTTAATAATTCATTTGTGCCCCTTTGAGGACTCATGGGTGTTCTGATCTATAAAGTAGGTGTGTTAAGGTGCATTGTTGGTGCATTGCTATTTTGAGGAACTGAAATAAACCATGCCACTGGTCCAAAGTCCAGAGCAGAGCGCATTAGTAATGCGCCTTTGCATATCCAAATGCTTACACACTGCTGAATACACACAAGATGATCAGCAACACGCAAATATATTTACAGATGAAAACAATTAAAGGATTAAAATGATCCAGAAATGATGAATTTCTACATCAATATAAACAGCACTGCCTCCATGCCTCATCTCGGGGGGCTTTTTCAGTTTGTTCATGAAGATCTGGATCTGTATAATGTGATTATTATTAGCAGTATTATTGATTATATGCATATTTATATTTGCTTTAATAAACACAAGTGTAGATTTGTCCAGCTGTGGGGTTTTGGAGACGTCTGCATCACCATATGGGGAATAAGAACAGGCTGTGTGTTTGAACATAACTCAGTTTTCTGACCACACTTCATTATTATTGTTCATTTATTCCTTTGCTGGAGATTAGAACTGAATTTAGAAATACTTTTGAAACAAATCTTTGAAATTAAACAAAATTAAATATGTGGGCTGATGGATGTGTTCAGTGGAGTGAGTTTCTGTTTCCTTACCCCAAAGTAAAGGAGTAAAAGTAGAGGCTAAAGTAAAGAGGCTGAATGGAGGAGGCTCGTTCTTTATCCTTGCGCTGCAGATGCTCTGTTTAACTGTTTTCTCACTAGTGAAGCGTTCAGTTTTTACACTTATAAAGTCGCCATATAATTAGCAAATGCACCATGGAGCGATGCAACTGACTCCTAAAGGGAATGAGAGGCGAGACTCTGATTGGTTTAATGCAGGTTATGCCCAAAACACAGCCAGAACTCATTAAGAGAATAAGCACAGTCCTGTTAGACCATGCGCCAGGTGCAGAGCGTATTTATCCCTCCTTAAAATAGCAAAAGTGTATTCAGACACATCCTTAATGCTATTGCGCCAGGAGCTTTAGACTTTGCGCTTAGTTCGTTAAAATAGAGCCCTAAATGTAATTAAATATACGACCCGTGCTTGAGCATCACTTGTGGTCTAAATAAACGTTGTCTTTTTACTTAATGTGAGGGTTGTGTCCACCTTGTAATTCTCTAAGCAGGAAAAACCCTGTAACAGGTGCTAACGTTGTCTTAGTTAAACATTTAACACACTCACAAGTTTTAGAAAATGTAGCCCACGATCCTTTAATTTGAAGAGCACCGACTATGAGATTTCTTATGAGATTTCAGGTCTCCTAAAAAAGCGAAGCTCTTCCCACAGTGCGAACAGCTGTACGGTTTCTCCCCGGTGTGAGTCCTCTGGTGCGTCTTCAGGTTATATGACGTACTGAAGCTCTTCCCGCAGTCCGAACACACATGAGGTCTCACTCCGGTGTGAACGCTCATGTGAATCTCCAAAGTGTCCAGTCGTAGAAACCTCTTTCCGCAGAAAGAGCAGACGTGAGGCTTCACGGGGATGTGAACTTTGCGGTGCGCTCTCAAATACGACGCGCAGACGAATGTTTTGTCGCACTGATCACAGCTGAAGGACTTCACTCCGGTGTGAGTGGCCAGATGATCTTTGAGGACGCTGTTATAAATGAAACGCTTCCCACACTGAGTGCACGCAAACGGTTTCTCCCCGGTGTGAATCATCTGGTGCGTTTTCAAGTGGCTCGACGTGCTAAAGCTCTTCCCGCAGTCGAAACACACGTGAGGTCTCATTCCAGTGTGAACGCTGTTGTGGATCCTTAAGTTCTCCAGTCGGGAAAAGCCCTTTCCACAAAAGGAGCAGACATGTGGCTTGGCTCCGGTGTGAACTTTCAGGTGTTGCTTTAACTGAGATTCAAAGACAAACGTTTTATCGCAGTGATCGCAGCTGAAGAGATTCACTCCAGTGTGAAAACGCTGATGATCCTTGAGGTTTTTCCGGATCCTGAATCTCTTTCCACACTCAGAGCAGCTGAAGGGTTTTTCTCCAGTGTGAACCATCGTGTGAACGTCCAAATGCTCTTTACTTTTAAAACCCTTGCCGCACTGAACACAGTTGAATGGCTTTTCGCCAGGGTGAATCATCATGTGGGAATCTAGCCGGTGTTTGTCTGCGAAGCTCTTTCCACATTCGGTGCACGCGAATGGCTTTTCTCCGGTGTGGAACTTCTCGTGTCTGGCAAGGCTGTTTTTATATTTGTAACTCTTCCCACACTCGGAGCAGGTGAACTGTTTTTCTTGCGTGTGCATCTTCATGTGGTCATTAAGTGTCGATTTACGCTTGTAACTCCGTCCACACTCGGAGCAGATGAACGATACGCTGCTTCCACTATTTTCGTGGTCTTGTTTCGGTGTGTAATGTTCACTTTGAGGACATTTAGACGAATGCTGTTTGTCGTCATTCGCTTCCGTCCGATCTAAAATTGAATTATTAAATTAGCATACTTCAACTGAAGAAACACACACTTAGTACACAGCACATTCATCAGGGATAAATTACCGGTGTTAAAAAAGTTTCAGAATAAAATGCTGACATTATAGTGTTATATATTGATAAATTGGCGACGCAGTGGCACAGTGGGTAGCACAATCGCCTCACAGCAAGAAGGTCGCTGGTTTGAGCCTCGGCTGGGACAGTTGGCATTTCTGTGCGAGTTTGCATGTTCTCCCCGTGTTGGTGTGGGTTTCCTCCAGGTGCTCCAGTTTCCCCCACAAACACATGCGCTATCAGGGAATTAGGTAAATAATTTGTAGTGTATGTGTGTGAATAAGAATTTATTGGTGTTTCCCAGTGATGGGTTGCAGCTGGAAGGGCATCAGGGGCCTCATGTATCAACGCTGCGTACGCACAAAATCTTTGCGTACGCCAGGTTTCACGCTCAGAATCGCTCACGTTTGGATTTACTAACAATAAACTGAACGTGGGAATGTGCGCAGCTTCACGGCAGCTTTATGCCTGGCGTACGCACATTTTTTGCGTGTCTGTTTATTTCCATTGGCGACTCCTAGAGGCAGTTGTGTTAAATTCCTCTCTACAAAGTGTCTGAGCCTTGCATTGGCAGCTGTATGAGACGGGTTCATCTAGCAGGTATATAAGGTTTCCATACCATAAAGTTGACCAGCCAAACATTAAAGCACAATTTGCAGCGGTCGCCTGTTTTCCCAATGTAATCTGAGCGATCTTCCGCACGCACATTGCTATAAAGACACTATCTGAAGATGAATTTGCATGCGTGAATCAGAAACATTTCCATTCAATAGATGTGCAAATAAAATATGATGCACAAACTTATTGATGATTCCTACTTGTCTTTCTCGTGATAAATAGTTGGCAAAATCTGATATGTAGCGGGGGAAAAAAGAAGAAAGAGTTCATAAGACGCTGGATTCGAACCGAGTTCATGCTCGAACGTGTAAAAACATGTTGACATGCGTTTTACGAGCTGCGCCACTGAGACTGATATGGGTACTGTAACATTTTACACCTATAAATCACACAATTTTTTTTCTAATTCACTCAGTGCGATGTTCAGACCCAACCGTGTTAACTGCATCAGCTAAACTCTCCCACTCTATTTTTTTCTTTTGTTGTTAATTGCGGAGAACAAACTTGCAAATAACACGGCTTTTCTCCGGTCTACCTCTGAAAGGAGCACCTACAATTCACATTCTGTTGAAAGTTTCTCTTCTTGCTTGCTTTTGCCGTTGCTTTTTCGTTGGGTTTTGCCAAAGTAGAGTCATTTGCATATTCATACGGGGGCGGAGGCAGGGAGGGGTTTTGTGCTTGTGCATGTTGCGCTCAGTTTCACGTTCATTCAAATGTACTAAAGAATATGCGTGGGATTCGGCGTTGGCAGTGTTTCATACATCTGAATTTTTTTCTGCGTACGCACATTTACAGCTTTGTGCGTACGCAATGTTTTAGTATGATTTCCACGCAAGTCTTAGTACATGAGGCCCCTGTTGTGTAAAACATATGCTGTATAAGTTGGCGGTCCATTCCGCTGTGGTGACCCCAGATTAATAAAGGGACTAAGCTGAAAAGAAAATGAATGAATGAATCAAGTTTGATAAATGAACACTATCAGAGTTGGAAGCTGATTTGATCCAGTGAAAAATTAAGGAGTTGCAGCTAAACCAACATCCGGGAAGTCTAATGTTGGTTGTCAAGTGTTAATATGTTTTGTTGATAAAAATTATTTAAGAAATAATTGTATTTGTACACTGAAGTTTACTTTTCGCGGTTTTGCAGATTTTTAATTTTTTTTTTTACACAACTGTTATACATAATTTACATACAGTTAATGTCAGAATTATTAGCCTCCCTGAATTATTAGCCCCCCCTGTTTATTTCTTCCCCCCATTTTTGTTTAACAGAGAGAAGATTTTTTCAGCACATTTCTAATCATAATATAGGGCTGTGCAATTAATCGAAAATCTGATTTCGATTTTGGCTTCTAACGATTATGAAAAACTATTAATCAAGATAAACGATTATTGCATCATAAACCGCCCCCTTTCCAGTTGTAGACGTGTTGCTCTTAAAAGCGCGAAAGACCGCATGAAGCCTGGTTTATACTTCTGCGTCAAGTGACCGGCGCAACTCACGGCGCAGGCAACGCGTGTAGCTGTGCATTTATACTTCTGCACGCTGTCTCCGTTGGTCTGCATTAACACTTCCGAAACGCTAGTGGGCAGTGAGGTGTAAATGTTCCTCTGTGTCGAGTTTCTTCGCTTCTGTTTTGCTATTCTGAACACTTCCTGGATGTACAAGTGACTCAAACTCGCTCATTTTGAGGCAGGAACCGGCGGACGTGCAACAACTTTAACCATGAGGTAAACACAGAACAAAACTTTCCATCCGGAGCTCCTTCACGGGACTCCACACTTGTAAACAATCGTTCGCGCCATTCGCACGGCTCTCGGTCCCGCCCAGACTCATCGGCGCTAGCAAGCCGACCAATCACAGAGCTTGTGTTATGCGTTGTTGCGACGTGTAGTTACAATTTTTGAGAGGTGCACGTCAGTGACGGCCACGGCGATGGGCTATGCGTCAGCGCCGTAGCATACGCCGGTGTTTGACGCAGAAGTATAAATCAGCCTTGATTCTGTGCGTGTGTGCGGCGCGCACACACAGTCACAACAGAAGCATGCGGTCAGCATTCTGTCTCACTCGCACACCGAGACGAGTAGAGCGCCACATCTAAAGCGCTTTAATGGTCAAATAGGTGTCAAAACGCGGTGTTTGGTGATTATTTATGTTAGCCCTCATTTGTGTAATGAACAAACGAGTTGAGAATCAAAAGACACGTGAAAGAGAAACCATTAAAGAGACAGCGCGCGATAATCCTTCCGCCGCCTGTTTTTATGATTATTAATCAAACAATAAATGGAGAACCTGCCTCTCTGCTCTTGACTGAAAGACTGCTGCAGCTAAAGTGTTTTTCTTACTGTAAGGATGCTTATAACACAGTTTGTTTCATATTTATATTCTATTGTATTTATTTCTCTTTCCTTTGCAGGGTGGAAAATAACTGTGCAGTTGAAGTCAGAATTATTAGCCCTCCTGAATATTAGCAGCCCTTTTCTCCCCAATTTCTGTTTAATGGAAAGAAGATTTCTGAACATAATAGTTTTAATAACTCATTTCTAATAACTGATTTCTTTTATCTTTGCTATGATGACAGCACATAATATTTGACTAGAATTTTTTTTAAATACAAGCATTCAGATTCAAAGTGTGATTTACAGGCTTAATAAGTGTAATTAGGCAGGTCATTGTAGAACAGTAGTTTCTTCTGCAGACAATCAAAAAATATATTGCTTAAGGGGGCTAATATTATAGACTTTAAAATGGGTTTCAAAATATTTAAACCTCCTTTTATTCTGGCCAAAATAAGAAAAAAAAACTTTCTCTAGAAGAAAAAATATTAGAGGAAATACTGTTAAAATTCCTTGCTCTGTTAAACATCATTTGGGAAATATTTATTTAAAAAAGAAAATCTCAGGAGCGCTAATAAATTTTTACTTTAACAGTAATCGTTTTGAATAATCTTGATTACAATTATGACCAAAAGAATCGTGATTATGATTTTTCCCAAAATCGAGCAGCCCTATCATAATAGTTTTCATAACTCATTTCTAATAAGTGATTTATTTTATCTTTGCATGATGACAGCAGGCCCAGATTGGCTAATCGGAAGGATTAAGAGAATTCCAGGTGGGCCGGTCTGTTTTTTGGCCGTGACGGCCGGTGTCCCTAGCTGCTTGCACTCAGAAGTCGTGCTTTTTCCATTTATTTATTTATTTGACCATAGCTTCACTCTTTTTATTCATTATTTTGCAGCTGCTCAGCACTTTTTCTTTATTTTCTTTATGCCCCGTGAGCACAATACAGCCTTCAGGTTAATGATGACGTAACTATCATTTGACCGCAAACAGCGGCAACTAAGTGAAAATAAGAAATCGAATAATTAATATTATTGAATATTACACCTGCTCAATGAAAATTAGATGATTCATTATCTTAATTATTCTGACATAACTTTCTCTTAATGGTCTTACTGTAGTAGAATACAGCCTGAGGTGGATGTAGCGTTTTGCAAAAAAATAAAATAAAACAATAAATGTTGTGTTGTGCACATTCTAGCCAAAACTAACTCAGAATCTTGTTGTTATTAATCAGTCTTTGTAAATACTATTCCATATACAGTTGAAATCAGAATTATTATTATTAGAATTATTAGTTATTAGAATTATTAAGTCAGAATAATTTTTTTCTTCTTTTTTAAATATTTCCCAAATTATGTTTAACAGAGCAAGGAAATTTTCACAGTATGTATGATAATATTTTTTCTTATGGAAAAAGTCTTATTTGCTTTACTTCGGCTTGAATAAAAACAGTTATTAATTTTTTAAAAACGATTTTTGGGACAAAATTATTAGCCCCTTTAAGCTATTTTTTTTCGATAGCCTCCAGAACAAACCATCATTATACAATAACTTGCCTAATTACCCTAACCTGCCTAGTTACCTAATTAACCTAGTTAATCCTTTAAATGTCACTTTAAGCTAAATAGAAGTGTCTTCAAAATTATCAAGTAAAATATTATTTACTGTCATCATGGCAATGATAAAATAAATCAGTAATTAGAAATAAGTTTTTAAAACTTTTATGCTTAGAAATGTGCTAAAACAATCTTCCCTCCATTAAACAGAAATTGGGGAAAGAAATAAACAGGGGCGCAAATTATTCAGGGGGGCTAATAATTCTGACTTCAACTGTATTTATGATGTATAGTTTTTTAACCAATTTAAAATGTTTGACAATGTTAAGATAATATGTTGCATTTTGGCATGGTTTTTGACTTATTTATGAACTATTTATGGACATAAAGTAAAAAAAAATATCCTGGATTTGAAAATATTGTGTTCCTGGCCTTCACTGAGCTCAAGTAATAGTTTAATGTACAAAAATTGTGAATGAACTTGACTGATGATGTCTTAAATAATTATGTCAAACAACCAAAATGGATACATCTCGTTTTGCAACGAACCTCTTCATATCTAGTTTCAGATTCAGTGTTGTTAACAATCTTAAATGTTCCTCATTAGTCATTAATAAGAAAGACTATAAACACAAACCTATCAGTTCCTCTGTCTCTTCCTCTTTTATTCTGCAGGGTTCATCCTCAACCTCCATCTTCACTACAGTATGTCAGTTGTTTCTCCTGCAGTAAATCCTCCTGGTTGCTTTTTCTTCAGCTGTGGGAAGATAAGAATGTCCATATTTATGCTTAAAGTGTAATGGTGATTTAGCTAACAAATGGGAAACCAAATAGATTTCCTCCAAACTGTTTCCATTTCATCCATGGAACGACTCTGTATTAAAACTTGTGTTTCAGTGAATTGAGCTCATTCAGCATTTGCAGATACTTTACACACTACCGATCATCTAGTGCTGCATATGGTCTTTGGATGGTCATTGAGAAACCAGACGATCAATCCAATTGCTTTACTTTAATAGCTGATATGTATAGCTTGTCTGGACTGGAAAGGTCATTTTAGGGTTTCTACAACAATGAATAAAGCAGAAAAAGATGCAAAATTTAAACAAACTGATACTATTATGTGGCAAAAGACACATTTGAGTAGTATTAATTATGATATTAGCTTAATATTTCACCAACACACAACTGGAAATAACAAGAAACAAGCATGTTTAGATGCTAGCCCTGTATAAAATGCTTTAGTTTGGCAAACGACAAACACCTTTTGAGATTCCTAAATAGATGTATTCCTCTATTCAGCTTAATTTGTAATAACTTTTGGCGGTCTATAGCTACTTTTAAGTCTTTTTGACGATCTAATCTGATTATTGCAGCCCAAAACATGACAATCACTGATCGTTTTAGTAGTAGCTGATAATCACGCATGTTTTGGACTCATTAAAATAAACTGACTATTTAGATGTAGATCTCTGAATGTATTTAATAAGGCGAATGTACTTACAATGTGCTAAAAACAGCTAATTTAGAGAATAATGAACGGCTGTTTCACTTCTCATGTTTATGTGCTTTCCCTCTTCTTCTTCTTCTCTTCTTCTCGTGGACTCGGATGTTCGTCACTGTTTTCGGTGTTCGAGCACCACCACTGGCGGAAGTTATACACACAGTATAACTTTTAGTACAACCGTACAGCAAAACAGATTTATTTCCCACGTAAAACGATTCAAGATCGCGTTCATCTAATTTGCTTAAACTAAACATTCTACAGTATGGCTATATATTTACAAGCAAGGATTCTGACACACAAACGTGCAGCAGACGCTTTACAAAAGTTGAGTGTATAAAGGGAGAAACACGTCAAACTTATGAAATGTGAGGGCTCATGGAATCAACTTAAAGGTGAGGAATGGACTGTCTTTAACAGCTTGTGACATCACCTGACACTTTATCTGAGTACATTTACATGAACACCAATACTCTGGTTTTATAATTAGGAAAATACTCTGATCAAGGGTCTACTACGTAAACAGTGATTTTTGATTATCTTAAAAGACTACAGACACAAACTGCAGAGGAAACATGTATAGGCTGGTGACGTAATGACGTTGATGGATCTATGTGCTATAATATGTAACTGGGAATCATGAACGTAACATTCAAAAAGCAGCTCATGTAAACACCCGAATCATGTCTTATTCAGATCATTAGATCACTGACGTCCATGTAAAAGTAGTCACAAGCCCCAAACCCAGAAAAAAGATGTTCCCTGATTTTGATGAGAGCCTTTCCACAGGTTAGTGGTAAGCTAATGTGTTAATAGCATAACGCAAACCTTGCATTTATGCTAACAAACAAATGATCAAAAGAAATATATTAATGCGATTCAAATAAATAAAATATGAATTGATGTTTACTTTAAACTTATTATAAATATATATTTATATTGTTCAATCATAATGATAAATATATATATTTTTTGTCGATTGATTTTGTGGCTAAAAAGTAATGGTTCAGGCACCGGTACCGTTTTAAAAGTATCGATTTAGCACTGGTATCGAAAAAACCTAAACGATACCCAACCCTATCCCTGACGGTAAAGTTTGTGATCCATCTGAAAAACCACCCTTTGGGTTGGGTGAAGTGAAATGCCCAAATGCCCAAATGTTAAAAACATAGCAGAAGCTACTAGTGGTGGGCAAAGCAAGGGGCATCACACGGGGCGTCAGCGTCAACGCTTCCCATTCACTTGGAATGGGTGACGTCAGGCGTTGCCGAACTGCATTGTGGATCCGTCAGCGCCGCTTCAGAAGCGTTGCTCGCTGCAGAAGTTGGGACTAGCTCAACTTTTCAAGCACCAACGGAAGCGTCAGCCAATCAGATCGCTGTATGCAAATACACCAGCTAGACAGTGGCCTATTGCTGACTGAATTTCATTGGCTGACGCTTCTATGACGATCGTTTCAGCCCCAACTTCAGTCAAGCGTTGACGCTGAAGCCCCGTGTGAATGGGGCGTGAAACAGTCGAAGCAAATGTGTCGAAGCTTCAAAACCTGCCTCTACAGTGACACCTGGTGGTCATTTTTAAATGTATTGCTCTGGAACAGCTTCAGCTAAGAACAGTTGAGCAAACAGGTATTAAACCCCACTTTGTATAATTGAACCTACAACTGATGGAGTGGAGTGGTTAAGGTTCCTGACTACCGTGCAGGAGTAGTGGGTTCGAATCCAGGCTGACACAGCTTTATTTAAATGCTTCAACATCTGTTCTAAATGCTTTGTTCTTGTATCGTTTTGTTTCAACATTGGTCTGACATCCGAATACACACCTTGTGAATAAATAGGTCTTGTTTTGGTTATAAAACAGGGTTGTTGCTTGAAGTTACCAGGAATTATTTATATTATTCATTAAATTTCACATTGTATTTTATTAACGTCTACCCAAAACCTAAACGCAACCATCACAGTACTGTAAAGAAAATATTGTTTTACATTCATTCATTCATTTATTTTCTTTTCTTGTATTTTCTTAGTCCCTTTATTAATCCGGGGTTGCCCCAGCGGAATGAACCACCAACCTATCCAGCAAGTTTTTACGCAGCGGATGCCCATTCAGCCACAACCCATCTCTGGGAAACATCCACACACATACACACACTACGGACAATTTAGCCTACCCAATTCACCAGTACCGCATGTCTATGGACTGTGGGGGAAACCGGAGCACCCGGAGCAAACCCATGCAAAGGCAGGGAGAACATGCAAACTCCACACAGAAACGCCAACTGAGGCGAGGTTCGAACCAGAGACCTTCTTGCTGTGAGGCGACAGTACCTACTGCGCCACTGCCTTGCCTATTGTTTTACAGTGTTACAAAAATGATGCTAAATTGATGGCGTATCAGCAGCTGTATCCTATCTAGACTACACCATAAAACTGTAACATGAATAAAATACATAAACTCATGATTTTGGAGTATTTGCACAAGTTGGGATTCGAACCCAAAATCAATTTGAAGCACAGTAACAATGTGCACACGCACGGCCCACTGGGCCATATGAGGCGGAGAAGTTTCTGACCTTGTCAGTCAAATGGAGATTCGCCAAATCTCGAAATGCTTCTGAACTGATTGATGTTTTAAATCGCTTAAGTCATGTGACCAGGTGTTTTGAAACACTTTAGTCACATGACCTGGGTGTTTCAGATCATGCTTCGGTGCAGTGTTTCGAAACACTTACGCTTCGGGATCTCGACACTGTGTCGAAAACGTCAGTCATCCCTAGAAGCTAAACACATCACAATTACAGAGGGTCAGACTAAATTGAAAAGATAGCACAAATATTTCTGGCAGGTTTAAGGCCAGTTGGCAATAACCAGTTTGCCTTGGTGTGATTTTATCACATCTACTTAAAGTGATCTCACAGTGGAGAGAATTTGGAAAGACGAGTCCCTGATTAATGATTTAAAGAAAAAACTTGACCTTTTATATTTCAGTACATACATGGGAACTTACCTGAAAAGCCAGTAACACACACGTAAGCCACCACGCGCATGCATGTATTGTTGTCTATTTGAGTTGGTTTTATTCATTGAAAATGGGACAGAGCTGTATATTATTGTAGTGTGTGTGCATATGTAGATTGTAGACACGTTCGTGTGTGAGTGTATATATACGATATTGCATATGTGTAAATTTTTTAATGCAACTATTAAACAATCTATTCTTCTACACAACTGATTTATATTGTGAAACACAATCCAATAAACATTTCTTAATGGAGTTCACCTTTGTCCACTTGATTATTTACACACAGATGTGGTCTTCTGTATCTAGTGGATATTGGAAATTGGACATTAAACAGCAGGTTGTCCATAGCTGATTAACAGAACCTGAAAGTGCAAGAGGAACGGCTGTGTCCCAGATATGGTACTCCTTTATTCTCCTGATAGCTCTATCTACCAGTATTCTTAGACGAGCAATGCTTTGTGTTTTTTCTGTGTTCTCCTTGCTGAAGCATGCACCTCTTTCGAATGGAGGGATGATGAGGCATGCACCAACATCTGACAGCATCTGATCGATGTCGAAGCCTTTATTGGCCATGCATGCATCTCCAGGCTCAAGTAACTGGAGAATTCCACACTGCTTGGTTATTTCTTGGTCAGATATGGACCCGGTGAAGAGCTTGGAAACGAAGGTGATCACACCACATGGGGCAATACCTATGAGAGCCTTGAAAGTGGTGTGATTTTTGTAGACTGAAAGCGTTTCAGACTGTAATGCAAGCGATGATGGAGATTCGCATCTAATTTCTGTGCAGTCCACAATCACTCTCAGATCTGGACAGTGTTCTGCGAATTTAGCTGGCATCAGTGCTTTGACCTGTTCCCTTGACATCCAGATAGGCAGTGACCCCAAGACAAGGTATAAATAGTTGGCCCATGTGATGATCACTCTGCTAACAGTGGCGGTGCTGATGCCAAAAATGTCTGCTATAACCTTCTCTTTTAGGCCAGCAGCAACACGACAGCAGTACAGGAACAGCTCATCCACAAGCGCAAGTTTACGGTTTGAACCTGGATTTTCAACAGCACCAGTGTTTATCTGTGCTTTACTCCAGTACGCTAATCTGGAGGCTGATGGGGCAACTGATTCCCAAAATATCCAGAATACTTTCTCAGATGGGAACCGAGTGTAAAATCTAAAGTCCTCATCAGTTGCGCAGTATCTGTTAATGTGTAATTTTGAGGCGGATAGATCACGGAGTTGGACTTGTAACTGTCTGACCTTGGCCTCTAGCTCTCTGATTCTTTGAGCAGCAGCATCCAAATGTCCTGAAAGGTACAAAACACATGAAATGTGAATATACACACACACATATATTTCATATATTATAACACATACATACAGAGCTTTCATGCCCGTAGCCAGGGGGGGTTCAGGTGGTTCGAATGAACCACCCCCCACGGCCAAAAGGTCCAGAATTTGTCCTTTAATTATTTTATCTAATTTAATATTATATAATGTATTTACTATACAATTAATATAATATATTTATATTCAATATATATTGTAATAAAGTGTCATTTTAAGTAACTATGGCCAATTATTCGAATCCCATAGAGCCTCAAAGCGGTAAAGTCTAGATCGGATATGCGGCCGGCCGGAAGTGCGATATGCACATTAATAAAGCAGCATATTTTTATGACACTGTATAACAATAATTGATATTTTTACAGTACTGTGAGGGTTGGGTTTAGGGTTGGGGTGGGGGTAGGCATTAAAAAATACATTTTATTGGGTAATTTAATAGATAACATAACTAATAGTACATAACTGTAGTACAACTACAGTTTTTACATTACTGTGACGGTTGGGTTTAGGGTTGGGGTGGGGTTGACGTTAATAAAATACAACAAATGAGAAATTTAATAAATAATAGAAATAATTTGCGTTAACTTCCGGCTGCAAACTTTTCCGCTCTAGCAACAACCCCTCAAAGCCACAATATTATTACGCGAGTCACATGACATAACCCACTGAGTTGTAACATTTGAATCTTTGATGCGACATCCATAGATACTGAGTAAAGCCTGGTTTATACTTCTGCGTCAAGTGACTGGCGTAACCAACGGCGCATGCATCGGCACGTTTGCCGATTCCTGCCTCAAAATGAGCGAGTTTGAGCCACTTGTACATCCCGGAAGTGTTCAGGAAAAGCAAAAAAGTAGCGAAGAAACTCGACACAGAGGAACATTTACACCTCACTGCACACTAGCGTTTCGGAAGTGTTAATGCAGACCGGCAGAGACAGCGCGCAGAAGTATAAATGCACAGCCACGCGCGTTGCATGCGCCGTGGGTTACGCCGGTCACCTGACGCAGAAGTATAAACCAGGCTTTATACTTCTGTGTCAAACGCCGGCATATGCTACAGCGCTGACGCATAGCCCTTCACCTCTCAAAAAAATGTAACTACACATCGCAACGACGCATAGCGTAAGCTCTGTGATTGGTCGGCTTGGTAGCGCTGACGAGTCTGGGCGGGACCGAGAACCGCGTGAATGGTGCAAACCTGATGGAGCGATTGTTTACAAGTGTGGAGTCCCATGAAGGAGCTCCGGATGGAAAGTTTTGTTCTGTGTTTACCTCATAGTTAAAGCTGTTGCACGTCCGCATGCGTTGCATGCGCCGTGGGTTACGCCGGTCACTTGACGCAGAAGTATAAACCAGGCTTAAGAGAGCCGCTCCCACTTGCCACTTTGGCTGGTTGGAAATAATTGTTACATTGTCGTTTTCTTAAAGCTGGGTTCGACAATAAGGATGGCCCAAAATGTTATCTTAGAATCAAGAAGCAGCACGACTGACTAAAAAAAACTGTGTTCGCGCGAGCAAAAGCAGGTGACTATGAGATGATGATTACTCGCGCGCACTGGTGATGTGATGCGCGCGACTGTTAAAAAGCGAGCGCGCTCCCGTTAACTTGCACAATCAACCGTGGGTAGAGGAAGCGCAACTGCTGCGATCGGTTCTTTTTGAAATAGAACAGACAATAATGCTCGTGCACCAGGAGTCCTGCTGCTTACCAGAGCTCAAGATTGAAAAATATATTTACATACATCCTTTTGTAAGCAGCAGCAGTAACTGCTTTTGTTTTAATTATTGTTTGAACAGATTATTAACAGGCCTAACATTACTTGTGTGCACGTGATTATCCTTTTATTATCACACACGGTATATTTCACCTGCTTTCTTTTGCTTACAGTTATTTTTGTTACATTTTAATTATCATCCTTTACAATAACATTGCTTTAATATGACATTAACTCCCCATTTATGTGTAGTTACTGCTGATCTGGGACCTTTAGCCAGGACAGATTACTGTGCATATTGTAGATACATGACAATAGACCTTTTTAAACGTCAATTTAAAAAATAAAAGTTTTCTTGAATAAAAAGTACATGTGCAGCTATTGCTTGTTTGGACACATTTAAAATTTGTGGCAAATAAATGATTGGTTTTTTTTTTTGTGTGTGTGTGTGGTCAGAGATAAATTTGGTAAATGCTTCATTTTAAGCCCTAAAAAAGTCATGTGAAATAAAAAGTAATTGCAATGCGACACAACAACCCATTTGCTCGTGCACACTAAGCAAGCTTATACACAACACACACACAAAAAATGAAATGAATGAGTAGGCATGTGGACAACACAACATCTAAACTAAGTAATTTTAGCATGTCAAAGTCAAATTTATGCAGATAAAATATATTTTACAAACAACAAGTGTGGCTAGTGAAAATGGGGAATGGCTGGTAATGTTGGAAATCTACTAGCCACAGTGGCTGGTGATCAAAAAAGTTAATGTCAAGCCCTGCATGCATGTAGGCTATGTAAACTATCTATAAATACAGTATATACGTTCATAATTTAAATATAATAACTTGTCTTTTTAAATAGAAATGTTTCCTGCAGTAAATACCAGGTGATGGTTGGCATGCATAGTCGTGGTCTGCTTGAGGGAGTATCGGCACAGATACGGCTGGAGCAGTGGGGTCAACACGAACATCGACACCAAGCCGAGCACTAGCCCGTTGAAAAGCCGACTCTCGTGTAAGGGTGCTTTCACACCTGTGAATCGATTCAGTTGTTCCGAAACAGAGATTACAATTGTTACATTGTTGCTCTTTGCTCTTGGAGCGGTTCGCTTTCACACTGCAAAGCAAAAGAGCTAAAACAAGTCACGTGCGAGTAAACTCTCCTTACATTGGTCAGAGTGTCAGGATTTATTTTGCAGCGTCCCGCTCAGCTGTCAGGAGAGGTGGTGGTTTGGTGGTGATTGACAGGGTGCACGCGCGCGACATGTCTGAGGAGAGACGCGGTGGGGAGGGGTGAGAAGGGTGCGCGACGATGCCTATTTGAAGGAGGGAGAGGCAAGATTACCGGGAGATCATCACTCGTTTGCGGGCATCCGGAGACTCGCGAAACTTCCCGCCATACTCATAACTCTCTCTTCATATAGCCGTAAGCCTATTACGTATGCATAAAACACTGTGATATAACCGCGCTCGGATCGGATCGCTTTCTCACTGCAATCGAACCGCTCCAGGGTTCGTTTCAATCGAGCCGAGACCACCTCATTCAAGCGATCTCGGAGCGATTACTTTGGCGCGGAACAGAGCGCGATTACCCTGTTCACATATGCCAATCGAACCGCGCTAACTGGGCAAACGAGATACGTTCCGAAACAAAAGTGTAGGTGTGAAAGCACCCTAACTTTGTCAATACTCCAGTTATTCCAGGAAAAAAGGCGAGGTGCAGCACCGGGATTTATCTTCCTCCTTCCACTTATGGTTGTGTAAATATCGTCCGCTTTGAAGTGCATACTGCACACGAACGTACTCCCGCGTTTAATTTGAAAGAAAGGACCTTCCTCCCGTCTAATAAATTTTACCCATGACTTCCTCTGTCCTTCATCTTTCGGGAAATCGTGGAAACTGAGGTAAGGGTGACGTTTTTTTGAGTTTGAGCAGCCGGGAACGCTGCAATAACAGCGACGAGACGACGCCATTTCTCCTTACTACATTATTGCATTGAAACCGGATGTTGTGATACGCTGTTTCGCTTACCGGAACCAGGAAGTGTGAAAAAGAGAAACCGCTAGCGCCGTCAGGACAAAGAGCTTGACCTAGAGGCGACAGCAGCGCCCATCAACAGCCCCGGACTCCGGTGTCACGGTTTAACTGTTCTTCATTAGTAGGGCCAGACAGAGTCTGCGGACTTTTTTTGCCATTTCTGCAGAGATTTTATTAAAATTCTGCAGATTTATGCGGAATTTTTTGTTATGAAGTATCATAACTAAAAACTTAATACATTAAATAAAAATAATATCTTTAATATATTTTAAAGCCATTTAAAGTGACAACTCTGTTATCAAACAAGTGAGCAGCAAATGAATCTCTCGTTTTGTTTAGTTTGATAACAGAGGTGTCTATGTAAGAATGCACAGATCTATAATAAAAGCAGTCCATGACTTTAGAAACTGCTTGTGCTCATTTAAGAGAAAATTAGCTGTTTAAAATAAAACATAAAGGACGGAGATGTTTACATTTTATTCAGTGTATTTGTCTTTTGTGTGTACAGAAGCTGATCTGGTGTCAGTTTATTGTACGGAGCGCCTCTGTCAGTCAGCGCTTATACATGCATTCACTGGTTCAGAGGTAGCATATGTAAGGCGACGATCGACGCACAGCTTTAATGTAAAGAAAGTGGGATAGAATAGTAAAATACAGGAGAATTTTGGCAAAAACGGGAGGGTTTACATGAGGGAAGTGGACAGGAAGTGTTTGTGGAGAAACAGTTTTGAGAGAGAACGCAAAACATTTTTTGCGAGGGAACATAACACTTTGCGAGAGAACGCAAAAACTTAAAAATTATATTTTCCTCCCACCCAGTTTTTTCTTTCACCCATTTTTTTTTCATCCAGCCAATTTTTTTCTACTCCACTACGTCCCTTCCGGGTCTCCGTATGAAGCCTATATGAAGCATGTCACAACTAATGAGCAGGGGTCCGTTCTTCGTACCTCGCTTAAATGATCTAAGATGATTTGGCAGATCCCGGATCTTTTAATCTTGATAACTGATCTCTCGCTAATTTGGTTCTTTAAACGAGTTCGCGAATCAGATTAGAATGTCTGGATGAACTGATCTGAGATCGCTGCGTGTGTTGTGAAGGACAGATCTATCGATCCTCGAAATCATGATCAGCAATGCAGCGATTGGCTGACGGCACAGCAGCGTAATGACATCATCTGATTAATATTCAATTATCCATGTGAGCAAAATTACATCAAATTAGCAGTAAACGGTGCGTTAAATATGACACGCAATAACCTTCCACATTTGTTGTGAGCTGCAGGCTTTACACTTTCATTTGTCAAGACAAGAGTATTCATCATGTATTTCAATGCAAATCAGTGTATTTAGTTCTACATTTAGAGAAGATTTTCTTTATTATAGTAGCCGTTTTTTAATCGGTGTAAAGAATAACTGGTTGTTTACAAAAGTTTTTTGATATTGGTAAAGGCGTCTGCAACTTTTGTGAAGCATCAAATCACCGTCATATTAACTATCAAAACATGTTCATGACTGCATAAATGTATTATTGCTTTAAAAAAGTCACATATTGTGCATTTCTATTATACACTACTTGTACTAAAGCGATCTAAAAAGTTCATATCAATAAGTTTTCTCTTTGCACCACCAGGTGGCAGTCTTTGTACTTTCATTTCAAGGGTGAAGATTGCATAAGGTTTATTAATATGTATAACTTAATTTATTTTATTAATGACTATAACTTTATATATATAGTTAAAAAAATATGTACCATTTTCCTAAGTGTATATAGCTACTACTGTAAGAAAATATCAGAATTCGGAACATACTTTCTGTATTATCTTTGCTTGAACTGAGCCGATCTAATCCTGTTTATATGAATTGAACCTGCTCCCAATCAGGTTTGACCTAGCAGAACTGTTGCTATGACAACAACTCTTGGATCAGCTTTGAAAAACGAAACGATCCTGGATCATGTCAAATCGTCAATATCCAAATCCAGCTAACCGAGTAATCCACGTACGAAGAACGGACCCCAGGTTCTTACCATTAAAACAAACAATGGTTGTTTGTGGCCGCTGGTTTTTCGCCTACTTGTTGTTCTTTGCTAAACCAGTCGGCTATGCTGTTGGTTCCATTTAAGGCTGTGGTAAACGGGATTTGATAATCCTGAAATTTGGTATTTGGATCACAGTGATCCAACCCAAAGTTCCTTTTAAAAACTGTCATAAAAGTAAGATAGATCAGTTAATCCTGGATAACAAAACATGGGATTTTCAAATCTGAATCAATGTGATCCAGATTACATTTTTTACATGATTAAATATTTCTTATTCAAGCAACTTTGGGCTGTGAATTTTTTCAATATGAACCCGCAGATTAGACATTTGAGTGAAACTCTTTCCACACGAGGAGCACTGGTGTGGTTTCTCCCCAGTGTGAACTTTCTGATGATCTTTCAGGCCTCCTGTCCGATTGAAACTCTTTCCACAGTGTGAACACTGATACGGTTTCTCTCCAGTGTGAATCCTCCGGTGTGCAGTTAAACTGCTCGATGTACTAAAGCTCTTCCCGCAGTCTGAACACACATAGGGTTTGACTCCAGTGTGAATCCTCTGATGAGCTTTCAAGCTTGCTAACTGAGTGAAACTCTTCCCGCATGAAGAGCACCGATAGGGCTTTTCTCCAGTGTGAATCCTCTGGTGAACTTTCAAGGAGTTTGAGTAAGTGAAGTTCTTTGCACAGTGTGAGCACTGATACAGTTTCTCTCCGGTGTGAATCCTCTGGTGCTCATTTAACATGTTCATTGTCGTATAACTTTTCCCACAGAAGCAGACGTAGGGCTTCACGGCAGCGTGCACATGAAGATGTTGTCTTAAGTATTTTTCTAATGTAAATGCTTTGCTGCACTGATCACAGCTGAATGGCTTTACCGCATTGTGAGAGAGCTGATGATCCTTTAGAGTCTTCCTATATATGAAACTCTTTCCACATTGAATGCACGTAAACGGTTTCTCTCCGCTGTGCGTCTTCGTGTGCATTTTCAATGTAGCGGCGTCATTGTAACTCTTTCCACATTGAGAGCATGCATACGGCCTTTCTCCGGTGTGAATCCTCATGTGTTTATCAAGCTGTCCTTTCTGAACAAAATCCTTGCCACACTGAGTGCATGTGAACAGGCCTTGCCCAGAGTGAAATCTTGTGTGTCTGTAAAGACTGTCTTTGCTTTTGTAACTCTTTCCGCACTCGGAGCAGATGAAAGATCCTTCGACTGCAGTTCTTCCAGCTTGTTTTGGTCTGGAAGTGTCTTCAGTCTGTGAACTGACTGCATTTTCATCCGCATCTGTGGAAAGATTAGGTTATTAAACCAGTGGTGTTTGCTTTTATTCAGTCTAAAATCTGTGTTAAAATTCTCACTTTTAAACTAACAAAATTACATAAAAAGGATCTATTTTAATATTTTAATTTAACAAATATATTATCTAAAGATTGTAACAGGTGGTTTTTGATCTTAGCGTGCTTTCACACCTGTGAATCGATTTAGTTGTTCTGAAACAGAGATTACAATTGTTACATTGTTGCTCTTTGCTCTTGGAGCGGTTCGCTTTCACACTGCAAAGCAAAAGAGCTAAAACAAGTCACGTGCGAGTAAACTCTCCTCATATTGGTCAGAGTGTCAGGGTTTATTTTGCAGCGTCCCGCTCAGCTGTCAGAAGAGGTGGTGGTTTGGTGGTGATTGACAGGGTGCGCGAGCGAGCGACGTGTCTGAGGAGAGATGCGGTGGGGAGGGGTGAGAAGGGTGCGCGACGATGCCTATTTGAGGACCGGGAGTTAGGCGCGAGATTTCCTGGGAGATAATCACTTGTTTGCGGGCATCCGGAGACTCGCGAAACTTCCCGCCATGCTCATAATTCTCTCTTCATATAGCCGTAAGCCTATTACATATCCATAAAACACTGTGATATAACCGCGCTCGGATTGGATCGCTTTCTCACTGCAATCGAACCGCTCCAGGGTTTGTTTCAATCGAGCCGAGACCACCTCATTCAAGCGATCTCGGAGCGATTACATTGGCGCGGAACAGAGCGCGATTGCCCTGTTTACATATGCCAAACGAACTGGGTAAACGAGACACGTTCCGAAACAAAAGTGTAGGTGTGAAAGCACCCTTAATGTTACTCAGTCATTAATAAGAAAGACTATAAACACAAACCTATTTGTTCCTCTGTCTCTTCCTCCTTTATTCTGCAGGGTTCTTCCTCAGTCTCCATCTTCACTATAGTATGTCAGCTGTTTCTCCTGCAGTAATTCCTCCAGTTTGCGACTTCTTCAGCTGTGGGAAGATGGGAATATCCTGATTTATCTGTTTAGCATAAATGGTTGTTTGTTTAAAAGACAGAACCCAATTGCAGACAATACCTGTGCCATAGATGGTCCTCCAAATTGGTTTCATTTCATCAGTGCAACTGCTTTGTATTATAACCAGGGTTTCTGCAGGTTTCCTCCAATCAAATTTAAGACTTTTTAGGACCCTTTTAAAACAAATATAAATGAAATTTTGGACTTATACAGGGCTAAATCCTAAGGATTTTATGTAATGCCTGGTTACTTCAGTAAATAGTTTTTGTATTAATGAAAGACTATAAAGGGATGTGTTGCTTTAGTTTTCTTTCCCTGATTTGGGGTTTAATTTAGAGAATTTGCTTTAAAAATGTCTCACAGCTGTATCTCTTTGCAATAAAAAGCCTAAATAATAATAATAATAATAAAAAATGAAATTCTGAGATGGTTTATAGGTGATTGGGTGTTGGCCAGATTGGGTAGCTTTACTTGAACATGGGTAAATTAAGACCCGTTTAAAATGATTTAATACCTACAACACAATATTTCAGTGAATTTAAGACTTTTTAAGGCATAAAATTTAGTTTTTTAAATTTAAGACCCCACCGACACCCTGCATAACATGTGAATTGAGCTCATTTAGCAGATAATTCTTACACTTTACATTCACTTTCAATCACCTAGAGCTGAATAAGCTCAAATGGTCATGTAGAAACCTGCCCAAATATTCAATTAAAATGTCAGTTTGTGGGTTCTGTATCGATGAATAAAGCAGAAAAGGAGGCAATACTTAAAAAATTAAATAAAAAGGTGATTAAAAAATGCTTGAATAGCATTAATTAAGATATTAGGCTAATATTTCTCCTACACAACCAGAAATTATAAAACAAACAAACATCTTCTAGAAATAATGCTTCAGTTTGACCAACCAGAAACACATTTTGTTCTACAAGAACTTTATCTTCTGTTAACTTCTCCTCTGTTTAATTCATTATATTTTTTTTGCCTGTCCAGTACTAGTGTTTATCGGTCTAGTGCAGTGGTTCTCAAACTTTATTTTATCAAGTACCACCTCAGAAAAAAATAGTCTCTCCAAGTACCACCAAAAATTAGCAGCATTGAAATACAGTACCATAGTAGGCCCAGTAAAGCAGCTACAACTCTGCACAGTTAAAAAAACGTGGCTGATTACCTCAGAAATATAGGCTATATGTCAATAACGGCATATTATATACATCATTTTTGATAAATTATTAAATGTGTGTAGCATGTACATAACATATTTCATTCCTCCGCGTACCACCAGAAGGAAGCCTGTGTACCACTAGTGGTACACGTACCACAGTTTGAGAACCACTGGTCTAGTGTATTTTTGACGGTCCGATTTAGAATCAGATTCAGAAAGCGCTTTATTGCCAGGTGTTCTCACATACGAGCAATTTGTTTTCGTGACAGAGCTTCTACAGTGCAGCAGAATCACAAAGACAGGACAAAAAACATAATAAATATATTTTTAAAATAAAAGAAAGTAGTAAATGCGAATATACAAATTATTATTAGTAGTTACAACGTCAAAATCTACAATAACTGGATGTTTTCATCAGCAATAATCACTTGTTTGACACTAATTGAAAAAAAACTGCGTTTTAAATATCTCCTAATAAATAATAATAATAATGTGAATGTACTTACAGTGAGATAAAAACAGCATAGGGAGGGCATAACCAACAACTGTTTCGCTTCTAATGTTTATGTTCTTGCGCTCTTCTTCTTCTGGTAGACTCGGATGCTTATCGCTGTGTCCAGCGCTCGAGCGCCACCACAGGCGGAAACTGATACATAGTAAATTATAATATATACATATTTTTTCTGAAACACAAATTCTCTCCATAAATGTTTCAGAAACAAACGTTAGTCGATTGCAGCTTGACTTTTTAAAGATTTGTGCAAGTTTGTGCAAGTTAGGCTACAGCTCTTCCCCAGAGCTGTAGCCTGTGCCACCCCTCCTCTTTGTACACATTAACAATCACCCCCCCTCCCTCACTCCCTACCTTTCTGATGTTCTGCTGCTAATGCACAAAGACACTTTATGGATATTCATGTTTGCACTCATTTGCCATAATGTAAATACTGTGACTATTACATTTAGTATATTTTTATCTTACATCTTATATTTTTAGTATAATGTCTATTGTTGGTTTTTATGTGACTTATTACATTTAGTATACTTTATCTTGCCTCTTATATTTTAGTATTATGTCTATTGTTTGTTTTTCTCTCTTTTTATGTTGCTGCTGGTCTCTGTGAGTTACCAAACAAATTTCGTTGTACAACTACAATGACAATAAAGTTCTTTACTTTACTTTACTTATTCAGATGACCTATAATCGACTTAAACATGTTAATTGTTCTTAAAGGTCAATAGTATCACACATTACACTCACTTTCTATTATCTAATGCTTTCTATTATCTATGTCTTTCAAAACATTTACAAACCTGGTCAATCAATGTATCTTTACAGTCTATGGAAGGTACACAGACCATCTGCACTGAAGTACAATGGAGCCAAATGCGGCTGAAATGAAAGTAAACAGCGACATCTAGAGGAACATCAGACTTACTGCCAAACTATTGCAGACTTTATACTGAAACGCAGTTATTCTGATTATTTCGCAAACCTTAAATGTTACGATGATGAAATAAATATATGTTTCTAATTTAGTGTTTAACAAAAAGTTCAAATATTTTTTAAAGGAATCAAAAACTTGCTTTGTTATACAGTACTGAATATTGTTGATTACATTGTTAAAATATTTATTAAAATCATTCAATAAAGTCATTACTTTTCAATTCAATTCAATTCACCTTTATTTGTATAGCACTTTTATAATGTAGATTGTGTCAAAGCAGCTTCACATAGAAGATCATAGTGAATTGAAACCGTGTCAGTTCAGTTTTCAGTGTTTAAGTTCAGTTCAGTTCAGCTCAGTTCAGTGTGATTTAATAATCACTACCAAGAGTCCAAACACTGAAGAGCAAATCCATTGATGCGGAGCTCTACAGATCCCGAACCATGCAAGCCAGTGGCAACAGCGGCGAGGAAGAAACTTCACCAATTGACGAAAGTGAAGAATTAAAAAACCTGGAGGGAAACCAGGCTCAGTTTGACATGGCCATTTCCCCTATAGACGAGGCCGTATCCTGAGCAGCTGCTGTGGTGGTCATGGGGGAGTGGAGAGCATGAGACTGATACCTGTGACACTCCAGGGACAGACGAGTCTTCACTGAGGCCAGCTTCCAGCCTCCGGCACTGAGACTGCAGCTCTGCACAAGACGTTTGGCCAGCGGAGATATTAAAATGGTCGTGCCGAACTGAGTCTGGTTTCTCTCAAGGTTTTTTCCTTCACTTTCACCAATCAGTGAAGTTTTTTCCTCTCCACTGTCGCCACTGGCTTGCATGGTTTGGGATCGGTAGAGCTGCGCATCGATGGATTTGCTCTCCAGTGTTTAGGCCCTCAGTAGTGATTATTAAACCACACTGAACTGAACTGAAACACTAAAAACTGAACTCTGTTCCAATTTACTATGATGTGAAGCTGCTTTGACACAATCTACACTGTAAAAGAGCTATACAAATAAAGCTGAACTGAACTGAACTGATTGCTCCATTCAACTGTATGCAAAACCTTAAAGAGCAAAAAGGATTTGGGATAAACATATAACAATTAGGTATCCACTTATACAAATCATAAAACTATATATAGATTAATAATTTATAGTCATTAATAATTGTAGGAATGGAAAAAAATATCTTTTAAATCATTTTTTGTCTCTGCCAAGTTTTTCGTGGACCCCTTTGCCACGTGGACCACAGTTTGAAAACCCCTGAATTAGGTTAACTAGGCAGATCAGGGTAATTTATTGTATAATGATAATGGTTTGTTCTGTAGACTATCAGAAAACAAAACTAGCTTAAAGGGCCATGAAACCCCCTCGTTTCAGCAGGGTGTTTTCACAACTCTACTTTGGAAAAAGTCAGGAAAGTGGGCGTGTCCAGCTCTGTTTAGGGGGGAGTGTCGGAGGAGCAAAAGAGGGAGGGTCTGTAAAAATTTGCATAAACATGGGAGTGTCGATTTGGGCACGCGCTGATTTTCAGAGTCAAAACACACACACACACACACAAGGGAGAAAGTGACTGTGTTTACTCGGACATCAAATTATTTGACAAATTATTAAATGGTGGACTTTAGCTGCAGTTTGGCTCTTTCATTCAGGAATTTCATTCATTCCCCTTGTGACAAACAAAATTTGAGGAACTGCTGTAAGCGTGTATTTTTCATGCAATGTTTGATACCGCACGGCGTATGAGAGAAAAAAAACCTCAGCATTTCCCGGAAACTTAGATGCACACGGCAGGTAGCGTCCGAAAGCCGTGTGTGTTATTCCTGTCACAAAATGCGGTGAAAATCCTACACGACAGTAATAGCTTTGTTGCGGTGCTAACATGTTTACACTCAGTGTAATAGTTCGATATGAACTAACTTTGCCATCTGAATAAACAAAGAGCACTGATCGCTCACTTACCAAATCTGTAGAGACAGAATTTCACCAGATGGGAAAAGCTCTCGGGTAAGCAATGTTCCTTAGACACACGTGAGTCCAGCTGCGCTTTCATAGAGAGAAAATTAAAACAAAACCTTCACTGCAGCAAATTATAAAAGCAACACTGCACGCTTGTTTTGCCAACACAACGTGGCGTCTCTCTGCCGTCTAAACATTGTAACATTAATAAAGTTGCACAATAGAGCGCACTGATTGGTTTGAACCAAGTCTTACTCCTGAAATAGTGCAGCACACTCATACCCGTAATACGGTGCTCTCAGGTACAGACAGCCAGTCTGCACGCTGGAATACACGCTATTATGTCATGACCGTGACGCAGCTTCAAAAGTTCGTTTCAAACCGGAAGTACGAATTTGCTTGAAATAACGCAAAAACAACCTATTTACACTTTTTAGTGAAATATAGGTGTCCTAATAGTGTTTTTAGCAGTGTGAGACACATATCTGACTGTCAACAGCTCAAAACATGTGTTTTGGTGTTTCGTGACCCTAATCATTTTGACCTTAAAATGTTTATTTAAGGGTGATGCAGTGGTGCAGTAGGTAGTGCTGTCACCTCACAACAAGAAGATCGCTGGGTTGCTGGTTCGAGTTGGCTTAGTTGGCATTTCTGTGTGGAGTTTGCATGTTCTCCCTGCTGTTCTCCGTGCTCTGGTTTCCCCCACAGTCCAAAGACATGCGGTACAGGTGAATTGGGTAGGCTAAATTGTCCGTAGTGTATGAGTGTGTGTGGATGTTTCCCAGAGATGGGTTGTGGCTGGAAGGGCATCCGCTGCGTAAAAACTTGCAGGACAAGTTGGCAGTTCATTCCGCTGTGGCGACCCTGAATTAATAAAGGGACTAAGCCGACAAGAAAATGAATGAATTAATGTTTATTTAAAAAATTAATAACTGCTTTTATTCTAGCCGAAACAAAACAAATAAGACTTTCTCCAGAAGAAAAAATATTATCAGACACACAATGAAAATTTCCTTGCTCTGTTAAACATCATTTGGGAAATATTAAAAAAAGAAAAGAAAATTTAAAAGGGGGTTAATAATTCTGGCTTCAACTGTATATATAATGTAAATATGTAAACAGCCCCTTTATTATCTGAAACGTAGTTAATAAAAGTAATTTAATCCAGTTCAGAGTCAAGACTCGAGTCATGAAAATCAAGTCGAGTCTTTTTCTGAATATTCGTTAACTCCTTACCGCGGCTTTTCCTCAGTATGACGTCTCTCATGACGTTTTAACGATTTTGAAGAAGCGAAACTCTTTCCACAGTGTGAGCATGCATACGGCCTCTCCCCAGTGTGATTCCTCTGGTGTATTTTTAACTTTTCCATTTTTTTATAGCTTTTCCCACAGAAACACATGTGAGGCTTTACGGCAGCGTGAACTTGAAGGTGTTGTTTTAAGTATGCTGCTGATATGAATGTTTTACCGCACTGATCACAGCTGAACGGCTTCTCTCCAGAGTGAGAGAGCAGGTGAATCTTTAAACTGTTTTTGTGTGCGAAACTCTTTTCACATTCAGTGCACTTATACGGCCTTTCTCCAGTGTGAATCCTCATGTGCACATTCAGATTGGCTTTATCTGTGAAACTCTTTCCACATTGAGTGCAGGTGTACGGTTTCTCTCCGGTGTGAATCCTCATGTGCACTGTCAGATTTCCTTTATCTATGAAACTCCTCCCACATTGAGTGCAGGTGTGTGGTCTTATCCCCGTGTGAAGTCTCATGTGTAACTTCAGCTTTCTTTTATCTGTGAAACTCTTGTTACACTGAGTGCATGTGAAAGGTCTTTCTCCGGTGTGAGTCCTCATGTGTACGATCAGATCTCCTTTCACAGTGAAATCCTTTCCGCAGTGAGTGCACGTGTACATTCCTCTGGTGTGAGTCCTCATGTGTGTGTTGAAACTGATTTTATGTTTGTAGGTCTTCCCGCACTCAGAGCACCTGAAAGCTCCTATGGCTGCAGTTTTTCCAGCTTGTTTATGTCTGAAAGTTTGTGCATTTCCATCGTCTTCTGTGAAAAGATTAGGTTTTTCTTTTTAATAATGTTATTAATACATATTATTTCTAGTTAAAGGTGCGTTATGTACGTTTTTACTCTTTTAAATCATAGAAATACCATAATATGTTTGCAAATGTGCATGCAAAGTGAACATGTTGATCTGAAAAACAATGCTTAAGTCAGATATTCTGCTTTGAAAATGTGGCGTTACGAGCCAGAATGTCTTTGTTTTGGTCTCTATAACCAGCCCACTGCCAGCTCAGACAATTATAATTCAGCACTCCGGGTTTCCTTGGTGGAAAACCCAATGATTTTATTTAAAGAGCCCATATTATACATGAAATAGGGTCATATTTTGGTTGTAAGGGTCTCCAACAACAGTCTAATATGCATGCATGGTCAAAAAACACTTTCATGGTTTTAAATTCTGCATTTATTTTTACTTAATTATCCCAGCGACTCCCATATGAATTGTCCAGTGATTCATTTGTTCCCAAACCCCTCCTTGATGCGAAACTAATCTGCGCTGATTGGACCAATGACAGTCTGTCAATGGTTGACACTGACTGTCTTCAGTGAGAGACAGAGTGAAATGCCCAGCAGCTAATCAACAAAATAGAAGTAGTCGGAGTGTATACGCGCTCGATAGTGTAAGGCTGCATACATACATACTAGGGATGTAACGGTATTGTAAATACCGTCACACCGCAATATTAATTTTTTCCGATATTACCGTAGTCGCATGACTCGGTAAAACTATAGGTCTTCTGAGAAAATTTGCTCAGGCGAATGAAGCGAATGGGAGGTAGCGAAAACTACAATTCCCATCAGCCCAGGGTTGGCCATCATCCCTTGCGGTCTGTTGTCGCTACAGATCCAGTAATGCGGAAATGGAGTGTGCTGCTAGAAGCGGGGATCAAAAAGAGCTGGAAAACCCTAAAGCGGGTGTTGTCGCCGCGCGTGTACTGAATAGCGGTGTTGTCGTGCGAGTTCTTATCAGCTGTGTTGTCGCGCGCGTACTGTAAAGCGGGGACGGAGGGTATGTCGCATCGCGGGGGCACTTTTAATCATTTTGGAAGGGAACTTTCTATCCAAGACTAAAAAGGGCATGTGCACTGCACAGGTTGAGCCCTGTGTGTGCACGTGCCTGCAAGTTGGGGAATACGACTAATAATCAGTCATGGGGATTGCAGAAACACAGCACACTGTTCAGATTGATGCAGACATGAGATCTCTATCTCACTCATGGTTTGTCTTCTCAAGTGGGGGAAAGACAATGCACAACGTTACCCACTGCTGTCAACCTGGGCCAAGTCATATCTCTCTCTCCCAGAAACCTCAGTCCCAAATGAGAGGGGTTTTTCTGTTGCAGGGGACATTGTAAATACCCAGAGATACCAGCTTTTACCAGATTATATTTATATGATAATTTTCCTTTAAACCCATCTCTATCTAAGTGAGTGAGTGATTAAATGTTGAATGTGATGAGTTTTCAACAATACTAAATTGAAACTTTATTTTTTTACATGCTTTAATATTTTTTTGTTATTAAAATTGAAGTTCCTGTTTCAAAGCTTACAGATAGATGGCTAATTTGTATGTCATTGACACTTTTGGCACTTTTTTGGAGTATTTTCATAAGTTTTGTTTTTTCCTGTAAATGATTCAATAAATACCGTACCGTGACATTCATACCGAGGTATTACCGTACCGTGAAATTCTGATACCGTTACATCCCTAATACATACATACATACACACATACATACATATATATATATATATATATATATATATATATATTGTTAATAACTTTGACATGGTGTCTTTGTTATTGCATCTTTTCTACAATATGTTTATATTGTGTGTGTATATACTTTCTCTCTCTCTCTCTCTCTCTCTCTCTTCTCTATTATATGTATATTTGATATTTTTGGTATTTATGGTATGAAGTGTTCAGTGTGAAACCAGAAGTCTTTTATTTTGAATTAATTACCATTACGGATATAAACAGACACGGAAAGATCGCACATGATCATGGCGTCCCAGCTGTGCGGTCTGCTACGGACTAAAGGTTTAGCTTCTGGTTTGATTGGAGAACAAGGTACTGACACTTTGTTTAATATGTTTGTTTGTTTGTTTGTATTGAGTTTGTATATTGAGTTTAAGTGATGTCTGTTTGTTTGTATATGGTTTTCATATTTGCTTACATTTGGTTTCATTTTCTCTTTGTATACAAGCTCTTACGGTGTTTGCCGTACGGTGCAAGGTGTACGGTGTTTTCCGTACGGTGCAAGGTGTACGGTGTTTGGCCTATGGTATAAGGTGTTTGATGTTGACGACGGCGTCAGTAAAGTGAATGCTGCACTGAAATAAATCATGGGAAAACACCAGTGAAAGAGTCAATCCTTTATTGAAACAGCGAGCTACATGTATGTATATATATTTTCCAAATTATTTTTAACAGAGTAATAATATGTTTTCTTCTGGAGAAAGTCTTGTTTGTTTTATTTCGGCTAGAATAAAAGCAGATATTAATTTTTTTTAAACATTTTTGGGACAAAATTATTAGCCCATTTAAGCTATTTTTTTTTCAATAGTCTACAGAACAAACCATCTTTATACAATAATTTGCGTACCGGTAATTACCTAACCTGCCTAGTTAACCTAATTAACCTAGTTAAGCCTTTAAATGTCACTTTAAGCTGTATAGAAGTGTCTTGAAGAATATCTAGTCTAATATTATTTACTGCCATCACGGCAAAGATAAAATAAATCAGTTATTAGAGATGAGTTATTAAAACTATTATGATTAGAAATGTTTTGAAAAAATTCTGCTCTCCATTAAACAGAAATTGGGGGGGGGGGAAAATAAACAGGCGCACTAATAATTCAGGGGGCTAATAATTCTGAATTCAACTGTAGAGCTTTCATCTTAATGTTTCTCATCAGTCATTAAAGAGAATGAAATAAAACTCAAACCTATTGGTTCCTCAGTCTCTTCCTCTTTTATTCTGCAGGGTTCTTCCTTAATCTCCATCTTCACTATAGTATGTCAGCTGTTTCTCCTGCTGTAATTCCACCTGTTTGCTTCTTCAGCTGTGGGAAGATGGTGATATTCTTCAGCATTTAAACTCATATATAGCTGTGGGAGAGGCTTCATTAGAACATACGTCACATTCACATTTACACTGCAGGAAATTACTGTTAACCTGCGTATTATAATGGGAAAGTTTCACATACATAAACAAGAATCTGCCAAGATTTTTGTATTGATTTTATCTCTTTATTTCTTCTGAAAAAAATGTTGAAATGCAAAAAAAAAAAAAATCTGAGTTAGAATAAAAAAAAAAAACATAAATACAGTGAATAAAAAGTATTTAATTCCCCAAAAAAATGGACTGATGGTTGATTTCTGTGAGTTGGTCATTAAAAGAATCTGCCATTTATTTGGTTCTCGGATTTTTTTCTTTATTAAAAAACCCTTTACCTATTTACAAACCCAGTCATTGTCCTCAGCCCAATTAAACCTACAGCTTTAATAGTTTTTTTAACCTTCCTTCAGAGGATGCAGCCTCTGAAATGAGACACAGCAAGCGTCAAGGCTTTCTGCTTGTTTTTGTAAGAGGGGGATAAAGTCAGGCCCTCACATTTTTATAAGTGAAAATATACGTTTCTAGTAGAATGTCCCTTAATTTTCTATAACTTTTGGCTTTTGTATAGTACTTTGAAGTGTTTTTTAACGGTCTGGTCGACTAGTACAGACCAAAACATGACAACTGATCGTTTTTAGCGGCATTAATCCCCTGTGTTTTGAACTCACTAAAATAAAGTGACTCTATTAGGTGTAGGTATTCTCTTATAAGTAATATACAATCAATATACTTACAGTGTGATAAATACAGCAGATTTAGAGCATCACAAACGGCTGTGTTGACATTTTTCGCGCTTCCTTCTTCTTCTCGTAGACTCGGATGGCCAGCATTGTTTCTGGTGCTACAGCGCCACCATTGGCGAAACCGGTAAAGCTTAGAAGGGATACAGCTGCGTATACTTGCATCAAAACAGCATGATGCTGAGGCACTGTATTTAATATTTTTACATTACAGTGAAGGTTGGTATAATGGTAGACATTAGTAAAATACAATTTAATTGGTAATTTAACTAATTACCATTTATTTAATTAATTGTTTTTACATTACTGTGATAGTTGAAT